>NW_024873099.1:0-153 GCF_018340385.1 Cyprinus carpio | reverse complement strand
CAGTATCTTCAAACTGTAAGCTGGCAAAACATAATATGTATTGATTACTGTAGTTAATTCACTTGTACGTAACATTAAGCATGAATTCAATAGACAATTAGGCAGCAAAAAACTTCAAAGTTCAAAGCAATGTAGAGTACAGTACATTTAAAA
>NW_024873098.1:21741-21913 GCF_018340385.1 Cyprinus carpio | reverse complement strand
TGTTTGTACGATGCCAAAACACTTCTGAGGCTGTATCTCTGCAAAGCTTTGACATTTTTACACCAAACTTTCTATGTGCCATTGTCACCTCTCATTGACCACGCCACATCAATTTAGTAACAGCGCCACCTATTGGTCAAGAGTAGTAAACCATTCATTAACCATTAATTAT
>NW_024873098.1:0-21040 GCF_018340385.1 Cyprinus carpio | reverse complement strand
ATTAGCATTTTTTAAAATTTCATAACTTTTGATTGCATTGACCGTATTTGTATGAATTTGATCTTAAATATTTCTTGGATCCCATGCTGACAACATACATATCAATTATGTCATAATAAGCCGAAATTTCTGTCTGTCCATTTTGATTTTATGTTGAAAACCTACTTTTTTGATCTCCTCATTAACCTTTGGTCCGATTCCACCAAAATCGGATAAAATCATCTTCAGACTGTGCTGACAAAAGTTTATGGATTCGTGTCGATAGACGCAACCCGTTTTTGTACAGCGCCCTCTATAAACTTTAAGCACTGTGTCAAATGACTCCAAGGCTTATATCTTCTTTGCAAAGCTTTGACATACTGACACCATTTTTTGTATGTGCAATAGTCTCCTTACACTGTCCATTCCACACTAATTTGGTAACAGTGCCACCTACTGGTCAAACATGATAAGCCAATAAATCCTATTACTAGTTGTTGTCTTTATTGTTTTCAAGCCATTTAGGCCTAAAATAATCTTAAAAACAGTTTTAATTACTCCATTGCCACTGTTTGTATGAAGCTTGCTCCTGTAGTGCTTGGCCCCCGTATTAGCTGCTGCTTGCAGCTATATTTATTATTATTATTATTATTCTTCCGCTTCCGCCGCAAGTCTATGGCAGCCCATAGAACCGACTGCGGGAAAGTTGTGAAATTTGGCACACTCATAGAGGACAGTGTCAACATTAACCATCGCAAATTTAAAGTCTCTAACTTCAACTCTCTAGCGCCACCATTTGTGTCAAAACTTTCAAAAAATGTATGCTAATAACGTTTGAACCATAAGGTACAGAAGGAACATTATATTTTTCTTTGAATCCTTGGCTCATCCCAAGTCGATTGAACCACAAAATTCAAAAATCGCAAGGTTTAGTTTTTTTTCTATTTTTAGATATTCGAAAAAAAAATAAAGTTTTTCTATCTCTTCCTAGACGGTTAGTCCGATTCTCACCAAAATGAGCTCAGATAATCTTAAGAACCATGCTGGCAAACAGTTATGGAATTCAAGTTGATTATTCAAAACGTTCTGGAATAACACGCAAACGAATTCAAGAAAAAACATGCAAGAATAGTTATGAGGCTATATCTCCGCAATGGTTTAGGGTATTGAGACCAAACTTAGTGTATGTTGTAAAAAGCAAAGCCTGAGGTTACCTGCAGTGTTTCAGCGCAGTGCCCCCTAGTGGTCAGGGAGATACAAAAAAAAATGCATATTTTTGCACAGAACTTCTGAATGGTTTTGGCCAAAAATCACAAAACTGGTCTCTTCAGATTTGGTGCATCATGTTGACTCGAATGAATGATATGCAGTTTTCCCATGTCAGCCATTTTGGGCGTTGGCCATTTTGTATTATTATCTAAGTTGCTGTATTTCACAAACGCATCAGCGTATCGTAACGAAACTAATTACAAAAATGTTCGACACCATGCCCTGATGGTACTCAAAAACTTTTTGCACAGCGCCACCTTGTGGTCAAAAGTTATAAAGAAATTTAACATATATGCTAATAACGTTTGAATACATTGGACTATTGGAATGAAAGTGGTATCCCTAAAATTCTTTGGATCATGCCGAGTTCATCGATACCAATTAAGACAAAATTGGCCAAACTTCCTGTCCGCCAATTTGATTCATGTTGAAAACCTAATTTTTCAAACTCCTCCTAGAACGTTAGTCCAATTTTCACCAAATGTGACTCAGATCATCTTCAGAAGATGTTGGCAAAAAGTTATGGATTTCGTGTCGATATACGAAACGGTTTTCGTTTAGCGCATTAACGAATTTGTTGGAAGGATGCCAAAATGTATCTGGGGCTGTATCTCTGCACAGCTTTGACATATTTACACCAAACTTTGCATGTGCCATTGTCACCACACAAGTTGATCACGCCACATAAATTTGGTAACAGCGCCACCTATTGGTCTGGAGTAATAAACATTCATTAATTCTTATTTATTAGCATTTTTGAAAATTTAATAACTTTTGGATTTCATTGAACCTATTGTAAATGAAACTGATCTCAAAATGTTTCTTGGGTCATGCCGACACCAAACATATCAATTATGTCATAATAACCCGAAATTTCTGTCGGCATTTTGATTTATGTTGAAAACATACTTTTTTTGCTCTCCTCATCAACCTTTGGTCCAATTTTCACCAAAATTGAGTACAATCATCTTCAGACAGTGCTGACAAAAGGTTTATGGATTTCGTGTCGATAGACACAACCGTGTTTCATACAGCGCTGCTTAAACTTAAAGCACTGTGTCAAAATGATTCTAAGGCTAAATCTCTTCAAAGCTTTGACATACTGACACCAAATTTTGTTTGTGCAATAGTCACCTCACACTGACCATTCCACACTAATTTGGTAACAGCGCCACCTATTGGTCAAACGTGATAAACCAATAAATCCTATTACTAGTTGTTGTGTTTATTGTTTTCAAGCCATTTTGCCTAAAATAATCTTAAAACGGTTTTAATTACTTATTCCCGCTGTTCATCTGAAGCTTGCTCCTGTAGTGCTTGGCCCCGTAATTGCTGCTTGCAGCTATATTCATTATTATTATTTGTGTGTGTGTGTGTGAGAGAGAGAGAGAGAGAGAGAAAAAGAGAGTTTGTTTTAGAGATTGTTTTGTTAATAAATGTAGATGGTTTTCCATGTTGTGTTTGTGTTGATTGTAACTAAGTAATTAAAAGATTTTTTAAAATAAAATTTTACGTATAATAAATTACAACTTCATTATTAGAGATATAACTAGTGATATATTACATTTTTATTTACATGTATATTTAATAGTAATATACATGTAAATTACATTAAAGTGTATTTTATTTCATAAGTACACATTTACCATATTTCAAAGTACATATAAAATATACTAAAGTTTAAGGGGTTCAAAAAATATCACTCAAAAGTTCAACTAATTGCATTTTATTTAATTTTAAACTGTGATATATTTTAAATCAATTTCAATAGGTGGTCGAAAGGTGGTCGAAAACATTACATTGAATTCACACTTAAGTGTGTCTTTTAAAGTACATTATTTGTGCAATAAGTACACTTTAAAAAAATATACTCAATTGCACTTCATTTTCACAATGGGAAAAATGCTGAGAGTAATGATAAAATGTGTGAGCCGGTACTCCGAGCGCCCGACTTTAACTGTCCCTTCCTGGTCTAGTAATGATAGGGAGAAGAGAGCGCTCAGTGAGTGCACAGGATGGATATTAGTAGATTGACTAGAGATAGCGAGAGATGGCAAATAAAAAAAAGAGGAAAATTTCGGAGGAAAAAAACATTAAAACCTAGGGTTAAGAAAGAGGTATGACCTGTGTAATACTGGATCAGCTTTCTAGCGGTGGAGAGAACTAAAGGAGGGGGAAGGCCTGAAACCGGACCCCGAGGTTTCTTTGTTTCTTCTTGATAGGTGAGTTACATTGTTTTTGCTTTGTTTCACACAACTAATCTGTGTTGGCTTTTGCTTGTATACGCTTGAATGGCAGGCATAACAGATTCCACCATTATCGCTGCCAGGGTTGTATATGTACATGTGGGCTGGAGTTATCAAAATAGGGGCGAGGTCCTGTTGGGGTACAGGCATGTATGTTTTGGTGCTTTGAAATAACAACATTGTTTGGCAAAATTTGCTTAGTGCACCTTTTATCACCGAGTTACAATCAACACAAACACAAAATTAAAATCCCTCTACATTTTTGTAGAAAAAAAAGAAAGAAAAACCCAAATACACAAAGACAAAAAGTTACAACACTTTAACTAATTTAGAAAGAGTCTGGAGAACAATGCACAATCATTTTCTCCCTCACATACAAAAGAACCCAAACCTAGCCATCACAGAAAATGTCTCAGGTTACTTATGTAACCATGGTTCCCTGAGAAGGAAACGAGACACTGCATTCTGTAGAGGTCGCTATGGGGAACACTTTCAGCGTGAGCCTGGGGGCCTGAGCTGCATACCCTAAACAACTTACCTGATAAGGGCTGGGCTGGGAAGCCCGAGCCTAGGGCAGAGCTCAAAGGCTTGGAATCAGAAGAAAGAGATTCATTTGAGGGGATACGGCCAGGTGTCTAAAAAACCAAACTAGACCCTAGCCTGTCACCCAGGGGGGTACTGCCAGCTCTGAATGAGCTTGCTCAAAGAACTGGCTCGACAGATCTTTGGTAGCAACACCCTGCTCAGAAATGTATAAACAGGGATATATAAGTTGAGTGGAGAAAAAGATGAAAACCGGGGCCTAAACCAACTCAGAGAAAGGGAACAAGGCTGACAGCACGTACCCCTCAACATACAGGATTTTAGAAATTGCGCAGAATGCTTCGCGTGCACACTTACCATATCCTGGATTTAGAAACACCGTTACTAAGGTGTAACCGAAACTGTCACTAAGACAGGCCTAGGAACCCTTTTTGACTATGGCATGCTCAGGGAGATACTTCAGGGAGAGGTTGCATTGCTCAGAGTGCATGTGGATTGAAAAGGCTTATCTCATGGAAAAATCCTCCATGTGAGGGAAGTATCACCAACTCAACCATAGCAGTCACAGAACAAACTCCGGAGCATCTGCTCATGCATAACTAGAATGGGCGTAGCACCCAGCTCTCAGACCAAGAGGGGGACACCAGTGCCTGACTAGGAACCAGCATGCTCGTAGATAACCCTCCAGGGTGAGGGGAGCACTGCTGAGCTTACCAAGAGAGCAGCCTATGAGGAAGGCAGAGTCCTGATGTGTTACCCAGGGAAGCTTACAGAGCAAAGGATTCGACTACCCAATAGCACAGCTAGCTCACTCAACAACCAACCCGCTGTGCTTGCAAGAGACCCTCCATGGTGAGGGGAACACAGCAAGCTCACTCAACAACCAACCTGCCAGTGAGGCAGAAGACGGCCCAGGAACCTCTGATGACTGCTAATCAGAGCTCAAAGTAGCAGGGGCCCCACTACAAAAATAGGAGGGGGACTCAGATGCTTAATCTGGGAGCTGCATGCTCATAGGTGACCTCAGACGCACAATTGAGAGTGGCATACTGAAAGGTAATCCTCTGAAGTGAGGGGAGCACTGCTAGGCTTGATCAAATAGGGGCAGCTAATCAGGGAGGCAGCAAGTGGCCAATCTACTTGATGTCACTGTCACACAGTTCAAAGAGCGGAGGGCTCGACCCTTAGCTAAGAGAGAGGAACCCAGCTTGACCAAAGAGATCAGTCACCCAGGGGCAAAGTACCTAGCTCTCAAGTAGAGAGAACCACTCACATAATCTGCCTATGACTGGCAAGCTTATAAAAGACCCTCCCGGAGCAGATTCACCACAAATGAGACATCAGAAGTGGGATCCAGCTTAAAAGGGGATCGCACATTTCAGCAGGGAACAACAGGGTCCTAGCATAGAGGCAACTGACCAAGGACGCGACAGGGACGGGCCTAACAACTCAGTACTGTTGCATATGTAGTTCTCGGAGCTGTGCTCTCAGCTCTCAAGCTGAGGCAGCCCTCAGAGCACAAACTCGGAGTGATAGACTCAAAGCTAACCCTTGCAGTGAGGGGAGCATTTCTCAGCTCGACCAGAAGGCAGCGCTATATGAGAAGGGGAACTCTAGCAGGGCCCAAATGAGAGACCATCAACTGATGCAGTCCAGTTTAACCAGACCTGAAGAGAACTTGTAGAAACAACTGGACCCAATAAGCCATTCATGCATGAAGAGCTACTGCTCCTCAGAGCCGAAGCAATCAGGAAGGGTTTCTGCAGAAACACATCTCACTCATACCTCCGGGAACACAGTGTACTCAAGCCCACTCTGCAGAGGGGCAATTCACCGGTTCAACCATAAGGGCAGTGTGACAGGGAGGTCCCATGGGTCTGACTGTCTATCGAACTGCAGAGTGGAACTAAAGCATGTTAGACCACTCAAGCCTCAGGAGCTCTAGCTCAGAAAAGGTGCATGATGGTTGACAGGAAGACTCAAATCTCAGGAGACCCCTCAGGGCTAGACATGAGTAGCGCAGACATCAGGGAGCACATCATGAAGCATTATACTCCAAAAAATGCTCAACCTGAATGGAGGACCCACGGGTCCTGAGGTTGCAGTGCTATACTGAGGACCTGATCGGCTAAGGAGGCTCTCACAGAGGCCCAGCGACTTGGCTGCGTGGTCCAGTAAGCATGAAGCCGAAGATGCAAGGCTATCACTGAGCCTGGATCCAGTACCGACAGGTGAGCTACCATAACCACAATCAGTCAACAGTGAGAGGTTCTTACTTTAGCAGGGGAGGTGCTCGCAGAGGTCCTAACCCTAATACAAAGTCAGAAAAATAGAAAGACATGTCCAAGTAGTGGAGAAATGCTAGTTAGTGAATAGAGTAAATGAAAAGGAATAGAGTAAACGAAAAGGATCATACCTACCAACCATGGCTCCCGCGCATGACTCACGTTTATAGATATAATCTGAAGACCAAGTCCGAAGAGGATTTGGGTCCAGACCGTCATTAAGTTGTTCTCTGAGACATAGAAACTAACCAAAACATAGTAGGTCCAGCATGAGAGACTGCAATGCGATTGCAGGAGGCTCCCACCTAACCTTGGTCAGGTGGGTAGTTTTAAGGGAATTAAGGGGAAGAAGATGAGAGCAGATGTTAATACCCTCAGAGGGTGGTGAGTAGATGTTTCAATGTTTACTCAGAGCATTAGGAACGCCTCATCCGGATCACCTCCCTCAAGTCTCGCCTTAGCCCCAGAGAGCATGATATTCTACCATACCCAGCTCAGTTCAGGGCCAAGTATTAAGGAGGTTTGCAAGCCAACATTTGAGCACAGAGAGTCATACAATCCTAAATGAAAGTAAAGGTTTCCTGGAGTGCATTATAATGTGGTTATCTGATAAGGACACAATATAAATCATCTGTCCAACAACTGGAGACAGATATCCACATTATACAATACCTATATAATCAGAATGAAATCACTGAAAGGGAAAAATTTCCCATCAGATGCTTTCCATGTTGCCCATCAACCTTGAATGGCGGGCAAAGGGCAGACAATTCTCACTGCAACAGCAACATGCAGCATGCATTCAGCTCACACAGGAGCTAAACACACTCCGCTCACACGCTACATTTCCTAGGCAATCAAGCGAGAAGGAAACCGTTGCCGTGAATGCATCGCTATTCCTGCGAGATGCGAACGCACTCATGCAAACACTATACAAACTAGGGTAAATGGTGAAGTACTCACCTCCCCCTCAGGAGTCCCGCGAATGCATCATGATGAGCACATTTTTTTCTGTTTATAGCCATCTCCTCGTGAGTCGAGTGCGTTCAATTCATGCTTATCCCTCACAAGAAATAAGCAATGAATGCAAAGTGTATTCAACCCCCTCGAGAGCTGAATGTGCTTGCTCTTCACCACATACGTGAGCCGTTGTGAAAAAAGCTTCTGGTGAGAGAACATGCACTCCTAGTTGTGTTTAGCTTAACGTTAACATAAACAAACGGTCAGTAAAGATGAAGAAGAGAATGACGAGTTCTCCGGGCACCCTTTTATGCTGTGATTGTGCTGGGTAATAACATCATAGGCTGTTGCCGGCCAGTGTTATTGTTGTGTTTAGATGTATGCTTCAGACACCAGTCACGCTGAAGGCGTTCCCCATAGCAACCTCTAGAGGACACAGTTCGAAGTTCCCTCGGAAGGGAACTCTTTTTTTTTTCATCACAGAAAATTCTGCATTTTTACATTGTCAAAAAACAACATTCTGTATGATTTACAGTATAAACCTGATTTGTCATCGGAGACCTAAAAATTTCCCCACAGGGTACACGTAAAAAATTACTGGTATTACTATCCTTGTGGTGCCATTTGGTCCCTATAACTTATGGGATTATCAATACACACACCATTAATTAATACAAAAAAATTCAAGAAAAGTATCATTCAATGTACATTGAGAATCAAAACTTTGGGTAATACTTAAAGGGATAGTTCACCCAAAAATGAAAATTTGATGTTTATCTGCTTACCTTCTGGGCATCCAAGATGTAGGTGACTTTGTGTCTTCAGTAGAACACAAACAGAGATTTTTAACTCAAACCGTTGCAGTCTGTCAGTCCTATAATATCAGTGGAGAGTCATAAAACATACACAAACAAAATAAACTCTGCGGCTGGTGATGATACATTTACAGGTCCTTCTCAAAAAATTAGCATATTGTGAAAAAGTTCATTATTTTCCATAATGTAATGATAAAAATTAAACTTTCATATATTTTAGATTCATTGCACACCAACTGAAATATTTCAGGTCCTTTATTGTTTTAATACTGATGATTTTGGCATACAGCTCATGAAAACCCCAAAATTCCTATCTCAAAAAATTAGCATATCATGAAAAGGTTCTCTAAACGAGCTATTAACCTAATCATCTGAATCAACTAATTAACTCTAAACACCTGCAAAAGATTCCTGAGGCTTTTAAAAACTCCCAGCCTGGTTCATTACTCAAAACCGCAATCATGGGTAAGACTGCCGACCCGACTGCTGTCCAGAAGGCCATCATAGACACCCTCAAGCGAGAGGGTAAGACACAGAAATAAATTTCTGAATGAATAGGCTGTTCCCAGAGTGCTGTATCAAGGCACCTCAGTGGGAAGTCTGTGGGAAGGAAAAAAGTGTGGCAAAAAACGCTGCACAACGAGAAGAGGTGACCGGACCCTGAGGAAGATTGTGGAGAAGGACCGATTCCAGACCTTGGGGGACCTGCGGAAGCAGTGGACTGAGTCTGGAGTAGAAACATCCAGAGCCACCGTGCACAGGCGCGTGCTTTTGAACCAGAAACAGCGGCAGAAGCGCCTGACCTGGGCTACAGAGAAGCAGCACTGGACTGTTGCTCAGTGGTCCAAAATACTTTTTCGGATGAAAGCAAATTTTGCATGTCATTCGGAAATCAAGGTGCCAGAGTCTGGAGGAAGACTGGGGAGAAGGAAATGCCAAAATGCCTGAAGTCCAGTGTCAAGTACCCACAGTCAGTGATGGTCTGGGGTGCCATGTCAGCTGCTGGTGTTGGTCCCACTGTGTTTTTTATCAAGGGCAGGGTCAATGCAGCTAGCTATCAGGAGATTTTGGAGCACTTCATGCTTCCATCTGCTGAAAAGCTTTATGGAGATGAATATTTCGTTTTCCAGCACGACCTGGCACCTGCTCACAGTGCCAAAACCACTGGTAAATGGTTTACTGACCATGGTATTACTGTGCTCAATTGGCCTGCCAACTCTCCTGACCTGAACCCCATAGAGAATCCGTGGGATATTGTGAAGAGAAAGTTGAGAGACGCAAGACCCAACACTCTGGATGAGCTTAAGGCCGCTATCGAAGCATCCTGGGCCTCCATAACACCTCAGCAGTGCCACAGGCTGATTGCCTCCATGCCACGCCGCATTGAAGCAGTCATTTCTGCAAAAGGATTCCCGACCAAGTATTGAGTGCATAACTGAACATAATTATTTGAAGGTTGACTTTTTTTGTATTAAAAACACTTTTCTTTTATTGGTCGGATGAAATATGCTAATTTTTTGAGATAGGAATTTTGGGTTTCCATGAGCTGTATGCCAAAATCATCAGTATTAAAACAATAAAAGACCTGAAATATTTCAGTTGGTGTGCAATGAATCTAAAATATATGAAAGTTTAATTTTTATCATTACATTATGGAAAATAATGAACTTTTTCACAATATGCTAATTTTTTGAGAAGGACCTGTATGTGTAAAGACACAAAATGTTTGGTCTGCGCAAGAAACTGAACAGTTTTTATATCGTTTTTTTTTTTCCTCTGATTATTTTCTGCAGTGTCTGAACTAATGCACAATTAACTATTTTTTTATAAATAGCATTTTTATCAACTAACATTAACAAAGATAAATAAACTGTAAAAATGTATTGCTCATTGGTAGGGCATGTTGGCTAATACATTAACTAATGTTAACAAATGACCTTAATGTAAAAGATTACCCAAACATTGTTACTTAAAATCTTTCAAACCCTTACTAGCACCAAAATTAAACATGCCTGAAATGTTTATTCTAAAATCTTACTCCAGCATTAGTTAATGCAAGTTTGACTAAAAAAAAAAAGAAAAAAAAAGGACTTCAAATGAATTTGCTGGGCAGTGCTGTTTGTCAGTGTCCCAGAAGCTCTCCATTGGCAGGCAAGCTGCACACCATCTCTCCACATTATGTGTGAATGGAAATGTTCCAAAGAAGCAGGGAAGTCAGAAAAAAATACCTTGAGGAAAGAAAGAAAGAACAGAAGAAAAACAATTGTTTTAAAACAGATTCAGTCCATTATTGTAAAAGGCTTAACCGAGAGCAAGCAACAGATATACAGTTGCGGTTCAAACAGTTTTAACCGTGGGTAAAGGTATGCTTTAGACATAATTATGAATTAGAAAATAAAAAAAAAAAAATTAAATAAAAAAAGAAAAAAAAAAAAAAACACAATAAAACAAAACATTCATTATTAAGGGGGAAAAAAATCCAAAACTACATGGCCCTGTCCAAAAAACTACCTAGGCCTGATTCCTGCCACACCTGTTCACAATCAAGAAATCTCTTAAATACGACCTGCCTGACAAAGTGAAGTAGACCAAAAGATCCTCAAAAGCTAGACATCATGCCGACATCCAAAGAAATTCAGAAACAAATGAGAAAGAACGTAATTAAAATCTATCAGTCAGGAAAAGGTTATAAAGCCGTTTCTAAAGCTTTGGGACTCCAGCGAACCACAGTGAGAGCCATTATTCACAAATGGCAAAAACATGGAACAGTGGAGAACCTTCCCAGGAGTGGCCGGCCGACCAAAATTACTCCTAGAGCACAGCGACGACTCACCAAAGAGGTCACAAAGGACCCCATAACAAATCCAAAGAACTGCAGGCCTGTTAAGGTCAGTATTCATGACTCCACCATAAGAAAAAGACTGGGCAAAAATGGTCTGCATGGCAGAGTTCCAAGACGAAAACCGCTGCTGAGCAAAAAGAACATAATGGCTTGTCTCAGTTTTGCTAGAAAACATCTTGGTGATCCCCAAGACTTTTGAGAAAATACTCTGTGGACTGACGTGACAAAAAAGAACATCATACCAATAGTAAAATATGGTGGTGGTAGTGTGATGGGGCTGTTTTGCTGCTTCAGGACCTGAAGACTTGCTGTGATGAATGGAAACATGAATTCTGCTGTTTACCAAAAAAAATCCTGAAGGAGAAAGTCCAGCCATCTGTTCGTGAACTCAAGCTGAAGCGAACTTGGGTTCTGCAGCAGGACAATGATCCAAAACACACCAGCAAGTCCCCCTATGAATGGCTGAAGAAAAACAAAATGAAGACTTTGGAGTGGCCTAGTCAAAGTCCTGACCTGAATCCAATTGAGATGCTGTGGCATGACCTTAAAAAGGCGGTTCATGCTCAAACTCTCCAATGTGGCTGAATTACAACAATTGTGCATAGATGAGTGGACCAAAATTCCTCCACAGCACTGTAACCGACTCATTGCAAGTTATCGCAAACACTTGATTGCAGTTGTTGTTGCTAAGGGTGGCCCAACCAGTTATTAGGTTTATGGGGCAAACACTTTTTCACACAGGGTCATGCAGTTTTGTGGTGGTGTCGGTGTCGGTGTCCTCGGTGGTGGTGTCTCCTGTTGTGTGCTGTTTTCCCTCGTTTGCTTATTTTGAGTTTCTTTACCACCATGTGTGTGTGTGTGTGTGTGTGTGTGTGTGGCCCTGTCCCTAATGGCACACTCCGGACTTGTGGACTTCCTCAGAGTCCACACTTCAGTGACGTCATGTAGTGCAGACATATAGGGCCCTTGGTGCGAGTCCACGAGGGCGCATTGAGAGGTATTTTTGGGACAGACTCAATCGTCATGCCGGAAATAATGGTCTGGTTGTTTTTTGACAGGAGCTGCAGGTTCAGGGAATATGCTGCCTATGGTTGTTGTTGATTTTACCATTGTGTTTGCGAGATGGCTTGCCATGCAGGGAAATCATATACGGAGCCGAATAAACTGAAAGGTCATCTCAACAGTCCCTTTATTAGATAAATATCACAAATATCTTATACAATTATTATAATGTTTAGCATTGAGAACAGGTTTCTTTTCTTTTGCCAAATTATCTCCATGTCAACTACACAGCCTGCTTTTGCTTATGCCACCTGGGCATTAGACAATATATACATGCTTATTTAAATAATGTATACAATTGTAATAATATACAATGTTACATTTGAACTAAGATTACAATTTTAACACATAATAAACATGTGCGTGAGTTTCAGATGAATTTACAGGTTTAAATATAAATACTAGGTTTACATATGACTCAGTAAAGCCCTGACATTCGGTTCTAATTATTTAATGAATCCTAATGCGATCATATTATTCAAAGCGCTATTATTATGTTTTAGATCAACCACTGGTCGATGACCATAATTTTTGTATAAACTGTAGGTAACAACTGGTAAAATGTACAACTAGGTCATAAAACCGTAATGATACCTACACTTAAATATTTTCTTCTCAGCCATGTCATCAATTGCTCTTTAGCGAAATCTCTTCCCATCCGTTGTCTGATTAGCATTTCGCAAGGATTCCTGAGTAGTTAAAGTGTGCGGAGCTTGCATCTATGCGGGCTTCGCGGAAGACTGCTTCAAGGGTACAAAGGGGGCACTGCTGAGCACACTTCAGAGCGTTAAAATGCTGAATGGGACAGCCTATGGACTCGTAGACTCAGCGAGCATGCGCAATTTAAGTCCACGAGACCGAAAGTACACATTAAGTGCACCATTTGGGACAGGGCCTGTGTGTTCACGTGTGAACGGGGAATCCTTCCCTGAGATCCCACACCCCTTGACCCTGTGCCTCCACTGGTAAGGCCTCAGCACTCATTTCCCCTATTTTAGGGTGTATGGTATTTCATACTTGATGTTTTTTTTTTGTAATTGTATGAATAAAATTATTGTGTTTTAACGGAACTACGTTTCTGGCTTCATGCATAAGTCAAACCTGTGTGTTTCTGTGTTTTTGGTGGTTTAATTTTTGAGCTAGTCAAATCCTTTTCCTGGGGGTGAAATTTCCCAGGTGGCATTGCCGAAAAAAAGAAGAGTCCCACTCGCCACATTAAGGTTACCAAACCTTCTCATATTTTTAAATCGAACCCTGCATGAACATGAATGTGAGATTCACTTTAACATTGTTACATAATAACAAAGACGGAAAATTTACACTGTAAAAATGAAATATAAAAGTGATTAATAAAGATCAAATACAAAATATTTATGTTGTTGTTTATTTATATGTAATATTTAATGTATTATAGAATGCAATGTATTAGTATATCGTAAAATAAAAGAGAGCCTACATGCCTACCATATTACTATTTTTCAGCTGTAGATGAAGTTTATGTGAGATTCTAATTGTTATAATATAAGGGATCAAATATTTATAGTAGGTTAAAGACACCTAAAGTGGGATCAAATATTTTCATAAACTGATCTTTATAGTCAAAATATCTTTATATCACAACATTACCAGACCTCCTCAGACTAAACTAGTCCCTTTAGGGTTTTGTGATGTTTGTATTCTGAGATTCTGCCTGCAGACCAGCACACACAGGAGAGGATCTGAAATCTCACACACGCCAAGTAGGAAGAGGTATAAATGGTAAAATAACGGACAGATAAAGCACCAGCAGAGTGAACATGAAAACAACCAAAATATGATGATCTGGTTTCCTGAATGTGTGAGAGTGAAAAACAGCAGAACACAAGTATGCAGAAAATTAGAAAACATGATCACTGATGCAATCAACACAAGTACTGGAAGAAAGAAATGAAAAACAGGAAGTAAAAATATTTGACCAATAATGATGCAGTGTAACACAAGTATGCAGAAAATTAGAAAACATGGTGAAGAGAAAACAGAAGCAGTATACAGTGGATATTTCACTGAGAGAATTCCCTCTAGCGCCACCAGCTGGTTTAAAAGGAGACCACAGACTCTTGACGACCACCATAAAACCCCCCAAAAAACAAATTGTCCAATCTGCATCCCAGGAGGACTCATCTAGGAGATGTTTTATCAGTAAGTAGGGACTCAAGAAAAGCTCAACAAAGTCAGTGAGGAAGAGAAGGAGGATGAAGACCGAAATATGGTGTCCATTCTTTCTGTGATGAATTAGATCTCTGACAGACCAAGCAAGAGCTGGTAGACCTGCACACACACTAATGATGGTGAAGATGGACAATCCAGCCAGTCAGATTCCAGCTTCCATCTAAATGGATAGCTTTCCATAATCTAGTCTCTCTTTGATCTTGTTCCGTTATTCAGCAGAAAATATGTAAGTGAATAAATAAGGGGAAAAATAGTATCTACGCTGTATAAATGCTAATCAAATTTCAGAAGATACAAATCTCATAATTTCAGCTAAACAAACAACAACATCATCCTGAAAGCATTTTAGACTGTATTTCATGTCAGTTCATATTTCATGACAAAGTAAAAAAAAAAAAAAAACGGCCATGTCTTACCTAGATATATTCAGGTGCTCATGACATAAGAATGTTTCCAGTCTGGGTTGATTTCATCTCTCACTCTGTCTGTGTCTTGCTCTGTCTGTGTCTTGTTGGGGAAGTCGTGGCCTAGTGGTTAGAGAGTTTGACTCCTAACCCTAAGGTTGTGGGTGGTGACCTTGAGCATATTGTATGTTCACGGTGTGTGTGTGTGGACCCACAACTGTGTGTGTGCACTTTGTTACGTCACACTTCTCAGTGTGTGCACTTTGGATGGGTTAAATGCAGAGCACGAATTCTGAGTATGGGTCACCATACTTGGCTGTATGTCACTTTCACTTTCTTCCTTTTTTTCTACTGCTGATTTCTGGTTGTTGGTTTATCTAATAGTTTGATCTCATATCTGAGCTCTGAAAAATGATGAAAAATGATGTCATAATTAATACAATTATGTAATAATTCTACATTTTAATACAAGGTCCCCTTATTTGAGGTTAGTTTATTATTATTATTATTATTAATAATAATATTATTGTAGCGTTGTTACTTTGAACTTCAGAAAAACAAACCATTTCAGTAAGCTCTCAAGAAATTTGATACAGACATACAACGCAATAGAAACACAGCAGTAAATAAAGTATCACATGACATAAATAAGGACAAAGTATGATAAGCCATAATAATAAATAATAAAAATACACAAAACATACATGTATATTCAAATTACAAGCAATAAGTTAAGTCATTGTAGATGTTCAGTTGTAATACCAGTATTTTTCAGTGTAATATAAGGTTAAAATTAAAATATGACTCCTGTCCATGGAATTTATTTATTTATTTTTTCAAAGTAAAAATTACATCTCTTTTCTGTAAGTTAATTGTAGTCCAACTTAACATACCAAACCAAATACAACTATTTAACATGAAAAGAAACGTAATTTGTTTTAGTAAATTAGTAAAGTATATTTCACTAACTTTGTTACTGACACTGTGTTTATTACTTAAGTCCAAAACATGAGTCCTGCGCAATCACTGTTTTGATTATTCTGCCATTAGTTGTTACTGAATATCAAATTCAGAGTCACATCAATTATAATCATGAGTCCTGCGCAATCACTGTTTGGCATTATCAGTCATTGGTAAAGTCACAAAAGAGTTCAGATCCCTATAATAATATTTGTTATATGAAACTATTGTTATGCTGTAGTGCTTTAAAACAACCCAATAAATACAATTTATTAACTTCATTGGGGATTTAAAACATGTTTGAGCTGATATTAAAGTTTATAGGTTAGTTATGATGATTTTGACATTCATTTTAGGAATTCAAATTATCTTAAGTAAAAAAATATATTATTGTGAGGATAGCAGATAAGAATAATTGTATACTTACAATATGTTTCATGAATCTGGCCCGTTATTTACACAAATAATGTGAGTTTAACAAGCTTAAGGGGGACATAGAAGTGTTTGTGTTTATTTGTTCTTTCTTGGTAAAACACATCTGTACCTGGATAAAATACACTGTTGTTGTTTTAAAACAGTTGCTCATTATAAGGTGAGGTGAGCAGATAATAGACTGAATGAGCATGTTTCTGTAAAAGACACAGAGGCTGGTTAAAAAACATCTCGGTTATGTATGTAACCCTCGTTGATGACATTAGGGTTCTAACTTGGGAGCCCAATCATCTCTGAGTTAAATAAAAAACGCCAATGAAAATTGGCTAGTGGATTTTGCATGCTGAGCCAGAACCCATGCACATGGGTATATAAGGCCACAGTGTCATTAGGTTTTACTCTGAGGAACCGTGAATGTGTCCCGGCAACAGTGAGTGGTTCAAGTTTGTGGCATAGAGACATAGTGTCTCCATTCCCTCCACCAGGGAATGAGGGTTACGTACGTAACCGAGACGTCCCCATTTGTCGGTCACTACGAGTTATGTTGTGACGACATTAGGGGTCTATGGTAAATGCCACAACCTGAACACCATCACAACCCTGTGGTGCTGCAAATGTTGACAAGCCATTGCATGTCAAGACAAAAGCTACGCTAAGGTCCCAAATTCCCAGCAAAAATTCAATGAATTGGTACTGAAGGGGACCAATGGTGAGAACATACATGTGCTTCTCAATAAATTAGAATGTTGTGGAAAAGTTCATTTATTTCAGTAATTAAACTCAAATTGTGAAACTTGTGTATTAAATCAATTCAGTGCACACAGACTGAAGTAATTTATGTCTTTGGTTCTTTTAATAGTGATGATTTTGGCTCACAATTAACAAAAACCCACCAATTCGCTATCTTAACAAAAAAAAAAAAAACATAAAAAAAAAAAAAAAAATAAAATAAAAAAAAAAACATTCTTAGTGAACTGTTGGCCTTCTGGAAAGTATGCTCATTTACTGTACATGTACTCAATACTTGGTAGGGGCTCCTTTTGCTTTAATTACTGCCTCAATTCGGCGTTACATGGAGGTGATCAGTTTGTGGCACTGCTGAGGTGGTATAGAAGCCCAGGTTTCTTTGACAGTGGCCTTCAGCTCATCTGCATTTTTTTGGTCTCTTGTTTCTCATTTTCCTCTTGACAATACCTCATAGATTCTCTCTGGGGTTCAGGTCTGGTGAGTTTGCTGGCCAGTCAAGCAGACCAACACAACGGTCATTTAACCAACTTTTGGTGCTTTTGGCAGTGTGGGCAGGTGCCAAATCCTGCTGGAAAATGAAATCAGCATCTTCAAAAAGCTGGGCAGCAGAAGGAAGCATGAAGTGCTCCAAAATTTCTTGGTAAACGGGTGAATGACTTTGCTTTTCAAAAAAACACAGTGGACCAACACCAGCAGATGACATTGAACCCCTTAATCATCACAGACTGTGGAAACTTAACACTGGGCTATGAGCTTCTCCATCCTTACTTCAGACTCTAGGACCGTGGTTTCCAAATGAAATTAAAAAAAAAAAAAAAACTGGCTGTAGTGAAGTTGAAGTAGCAAGTTTCCAGAAAAAAAATATAAATAAATAAATAAATATATAAATAATACTCAAGTAAAGTACAAATACTCAAAAAGTGTATTTAAGTACAGTACTCGAGTAAATGTACTTCGTTACTGTCCACCTCTGCATGGAACAGGTGAGGGGAGGAAAACACAACACAAGACAGGAACAAAGTCTGACATTTACAGATGCAATATGAGATTTTTATTGCAATCATTCAAACATTATATTGATAGGAACATGAATCAATCTAGCAAAAATAAAATTTATACAATTATTTTGCAGTTATATTCAGTGACTGAACAAAAATATTAAAATATTGATCAAACTAACAAAATATTCAGTTGACAGAAAAAGGCTGGCAATTGTACAAAAGTACATGAAGATGAAGATAAAGATAAATAGGCAATACTTAATAAATTCACAGAATAATCCACAAGAACTGAACAGCTTACAACACATCCAAATACTAATGACACCAGGCAACTAAACTCAAACAGAACTGAACATATATAAACACATGATAATGAGCAGATAAATGAGTGAACAGCTTAACATAACTAGTCTCCATGACAACCAATGATGAACTCAGAAGATGGTGAAGCAGAAGATAGTAAAACACAAAAGGTCAAAACTAACAGAATCATGACACTTATACTTTCAGTTTTAATCAATCATTTTTAAACCATATATAATTTTTACTCATCATTATACTGTACAGATCATTACATATTTTATGTTTTGTTTTGATTGTACAGTAGCTCTAAAATAGAGTACAGTAATTGAAAGAGCAAATTCAGACCGAGGACTGATGAAACTCAAGTTCAGACTGACAATTCATCAGCGCTGGGTTCTGTGTGTGTTTGTGGTGTCTGAACATCTCTGCAGACCAAAACACACAGGAGAGGATCTGAAATCACTCTCAAACTCATCAAACAGAGAGACATTACAAACCAAGATGGGCGGACTTCACCCACAGTGTATAAACTTGCATAGATGACCAACATGAAAGGTAAGTACAGCATAACAAAGGTAACAAAGGCAACATTGGACAGTGAATATGTGTTTAACACCCTGTCTAAGACAGGAGTGTAAGTGGCTTTACAGATGATTGTAAATGTTACAGCCAATAAACTCAGTGGCACCAAACTTGTGCCAAGACTGTATAACAAAATGGGTGTACTTACCAATGGTAGCTTGAAAAAAAATAATGCACTCGGTATGGAAAAGGCAATCACGAGAATGAAGATTATGATGTAAACAGCGCAGTAAACAAAACTGCTCAGAAGACACTGGATATTTCAGTGTAAAAACCCTCTCTAGAGCCACCAGCTGATGCAGCTGAAAACCACACCAATGTAAGCCTGACCAAAACTGGAAAAGCTCAGAGATCCAGTATATTTTTGTCAGTAGCTGTGTCACTATATATAGACTGAGAAGCTGTTGAATCAGGTCACTGAGGAGGAGGAGGAGGATGAAGGCTGAGATCCGGCCTCTGATCTTTCTGTGAAGGTGAAGAAGACTTGAAGCCCAAACCAGAGCTGGCAGACCCACACAAAAACTAGTGCTGAGGAAGATACACAGTCTGATGTCTGAACCTAAAGAATAATGATATGGATAAAAATCCATTTTGTCTATACAGTTCTTTGTAATACAGCAGTTAGTAGATTCCAGCAGCTGAGATGTCACTGTAGTTGTTTTTGTCCTCTATGGTCACTTTGAGATGCTGACAGACAAATAATTGTGAGTGAGTTTATGTAAAACATGCCCATACAATGTCTAAATCATCATCAAAAATACTGTGACAATACTATGACATCACATTATGCAAACATCATTGCTTTCTACAGTATGCAGTACAAAACACCGCAGGAAAAAAACTTAGCATCCCCTCTTATTTTCAGTCATAAACGAAACTGGTGTTTATCAATCAAAAAAAAAAGATATCTTATTATGCATCTCCCTTGTGAAAAAGAAATGCATTTAACTCTATTAAATGTGCACCTGTAGTGTATTTCATTCCTTGAGAGTATATATTTTAAAAACTGTGCTTTCAGATAACAATTTGATGTAAAAGGCCACTTGAGTGCAATTACTTAAGACACTTCCATGACTCTGTTTCTATAACTGCTTTAGTATAATTTAAAAAAAGTGCATTTTGTAATGTCAACTTAAGCTTTTTAGAATTATATATCATTGTTAAAATATTGTCTTTCTATAAAAAGTACACTCATTTTGATGTGTGACTAACATAGTAAAGTGCATGTAAAGTAATTTATTACAATTTTAAGTGTAGTGTGTTATTCAATTTTACATTTATAGTTAAAATACTTTAAATGTACTAAATTCTAACTTTTTCACAAATTAGTAATTTGCAATTATATTTAAATACACTACATATAAGCTTTTATATAAGTGGCATTAAAGTATAATTAAGTTTATCATAAATGCTTGTCAGTACATTTACCAGCACACCATAATAGCACAAAAATAACAATAAAATGAATACAATTAAATAATAATAATAATAACAATAATAATAATAATAATTGCATTTAAACTGTAGTTAACATGCAGTTAATTGTCTGAAAACATTACATTCAGTTCACACTTAAGTATGTTCTTTTAAAGTATATTGTTCCCATAATAAGTACACATTTCTTTTAAAATATGCTAAAGTGTACTTGTTACTACTCGTTACTAAGAGAACAATATTCTGGTCATTGTGTAAAACAATAAATCTCTGTTGGTCAGCTGAATGCAAGCAATTAAATTAGATTTTTATTGGATTTATGAAGTCTTACCTGAATGACTGACACAGTAGCTGTCTTGAGATTCAGTGTGCTATCTCTCTCTCTCTCTCTCTCTCTCTCACCCCCTGTGACACTTTAGAGAGAGTGTGTTGCACAGAGCTTTTTCGCGAGAAAAAATGAGATATTGAGAGCGTCTCTCTTTTCTCCACCAACTATCTTCCTTCTTTTTCCTTCTATGTTGTTTTAGTTTTATTTAGTTTATTATTAGTGGTGTAGTTTAAGCGGATTAGTTTGTCTTAGTGGAGGCGACCGACCGGTGTAACCGGGAGTCATGCATCATGCGCGGTGTTGGGCGGTGTTTGGAGGAGCGGGGCTTGAAAACGCTCACGCGTCGACATGCTTTTTAAACTTTGTCCAAGTATAGACTGTTCTGTGGAGGATTGCGCTTTGGCAGTCGGGGGGATTGTTGGTTATGATAGCATTAAATCCGCGTCAAGGATGAACAATGGTGTCGTGATCTTTGTAGATAGTTTTGATAAAGTTGCAACAATTGTTGAAGGCAAGGAGTAACGATCAAAGATATCTTGGTCCAAGCGGTGCCGCTCGTTAATCCGGCAAAAAAAGAAGATCATTTTGTCGCAAGTCCCTCCGTTTTATTAGTAACGAAATGTTAGAGAGAGAACTGTCG
>NW_024873097.1:25624-25804 GCF_018340385.1 Cyprinus carpio | reverse complement strand
CAGAGTCCATCCTGATTTACCGGATATTTTCAGTCATCAGAAATTTTCATAGCTGCTTGTACGTCATATCTGTCTTGGTTGGTATAAGTGGTGTCTCAGGTTCGAAACGTATCTTGCTTTCTACGATTTCTTCAATAGGGATATACAGTCTGCCATCTGCAGTACTCTGTTGGAACAGAT
>NW_024873097.1:25168-25318 GCF_018340385.1 Cyprinus carpio | reverse complement strand
AAAAATATACATTAACATATGTTATAATGCAATGATATTGTTTCACATTTGTTCTTTTCAAATAGAAGGGCAGAAAAATGAAAATCGAAATCATTCATCACCTTCTGAGCAGCACGAGAGAAACTATCAGGAAACAGGAAAGCATGAGAG
>NW_024873097.1:24996-25115 GCF_018340385.1 Cyprinus carpio | reverse complement strand
CGGCACAAAGAAAAGCATTCAAGTCAACTATCAAAGTCCAGAGGAAAGCACATTTCATTTGCAGGATATGAAGTAATCGTACATAAACTACCATTCAAAAGTTTAGGCTCAGCTGGAAA
>NW_024873097.1:24551-24687 GCF_018340385.1 Cyprinus carpio | reverse complement strand
AGACATTATGCGCTACACTATATGACGCAATAATAGCTCCACCAAGGCAATGCTTAAAATGTGGGTTGGTACAGTACATACTGCATTGTTTAATTTTCCTTTTTTCATTGATTCTATACTCTTAAGCATTAAAAGA
>NW_024873097.1:979-24220 GCF_018340385.1 Cyprinus carpio | reverse complement strand
CTGTGAAAATGACAACTATAAACGTAGTGTGCTGTATTTTAGAAAACTGGCTGTTTAACTGCCTTTCTGTGCAGGTTTAAAAAAAAATATGTTCTATGCAAAAAAAAAGTGCATGTTTACCGGAATGCATTACACTCTTATTCTTGAATGTGTTGTTTACAGGTTGACCCTTATAAGTGCCATTGAACAGGTAGAACATTTCTTCGTTGTGAAATGTATCGTTGATGACGCATTCTCCAGTCTTCATCTCGTTGCACTTTTTTACCATTTTTTTCTGAGATAACCTGAAAAACATACGTTTACAACCAATGCATGGATGAATGGAATATAAACAACAAATGAAAGTGAAATATACAAAACAATGGTAAGAAAAACATACCAGTAATAAAAACCAAGGTCTGGGACATCAACATCAGAATCCCAAGTGCACTTCAGCCTGTCGCGGGAATACTCGAAGCTCATGTTTTTCACCAGCCTCACTGGAATAAATGTGGTGATTTCAAATCAGTCCTCAAGACTGGAAATTTATAAATATGAAATTAAGCTGTGGATTATGTAAGAGGTGACATCACCAAGTCGCATGCACATGAATACATTAACACATGAACACCTTTATGTACACACATTGTATGACATTGATTCTGTGATTCAGTTAAAGTGAGGCAAAAAGGGCAAAGCAGGAAAGATGCTATTATTCCTAAAAACCAGAAAAACGAACAATAAATATAAAAACAAGCTGCTAATCAGCTGCTATTCTGCATATGGCTGGTCAACAATGTTTTTTTTGTTTTTTTTTAACAGAGCCCGATGGTCAAAACACATGATATCACAAAGATGGTTACAACACCCTTGAAAAAGGCTGTTATTTCAGGATGGATTATTGAAAAACTATATTGTAAATTCCTCAATATAAAACCTACAGCTCTTAAAAAAAGAATTCTGTTATAATATAAACTCTTGCAGCTTTTTTTTCTAGGTAAAAATGAAGTAAAATAGACTCTTTTGATCAGTACCCATTCATACCATAACATGTACTAAAATAAAAAATACCTCAATGACTTTACCACTGAATAAACTAATAAACATACTTCATGATCATCATAACTGAGACCACTGCCACTGGATCAATAGTATGAATCATTAAAAAGGGACAAAGAACCAAAAAGCATTTTTACATCAGATAGCTGGCTATCATGCAGAGTAAATTGAGGTGGAGGGATGCTAATTTCCAAAGGTGGACTTGTTTTTTGTTTCCATTATTATTCTTCAGGGTTCACTTTAACACCGGGATGCACAGTCCGCTCACATTGGGGGATATTCCAGCTTCTTGCAGGTCGTGGTTTTGACTCCTCGTGGTATAGGATATTGTTATGGCTTTTTCAGAACAGTCCTGTTGGTGACAGCGGATTTTCATGTTAATTATCACTATAAAATACAGTCTGTTTGTACCTGTGTTCATTTTGTGTTACTGTGTGTGTGTGTGTGTGTGTGTGTGTGTATTAATTGTTTCCTCAATGGGGGGACAAAAAAATTAAAAAAATTTCCTACAATGTCAAAATTTACTGGTATTACTCTCTGTGGGGCCATTTGGTCCGCATAACATCATCTATATACAGGTTTAATCTATATACACACAGTACAAGTTTCAAATGAGTTTCGAACTTTAATATTGTAACGCCTATATTTTGTTCCGTCAGACATTTAAAATTTTGAACACAAACACAATCACAAAAATCCAAAAGAATAGAGTTCCAGAACTTGCTTTGTTTCCTCTTCCCCTCCTCACTCCTTGGACAACCTTTGGTATTGTGCATACGTAAGCATGAGTGGTCTCAAGATCCTTATAAGCTAGTTAATCTAATGGTATGGATTTAAATCAATGTCATATTAAATAATCCGGTTTTAATTAAATACAGCTTGTGTCAAACTTTATGATGTCAGTAATAACCGTCATTGCTGCTTGCTGGACCCGACTGGTTCTCCTAGACGGAAGTGACTTTTCAGAAGCACATAAGTCAACTCTGAAATTCCCTAAAATGCCACAGGTACCAATATCAACCAAAGATCATCCAAATCGGATAATCTGTGCGTGAGTACATGTGTAACATGTATTTGAACACATTAAGTTTCATATGTGTGTCAGTGAGAACTGTGTAAAGGGAAAAGGGCAAAGAGAGATAAATACACACATAAACCCAGTGGAGACTTTGACTTAAGTGTGGGGGGAAGAGCTGTGGCACAAGAACCAGAAAAAACGTAAACGCACATCTGACCTACTTTTATTTTAACTGACTTCAGATGGACAAAAAACACACTATAAACTTCCCAGTGTTTGTTCAGGGCTTCTCAGACCTGGTAAATTTGCGTGGTTATGGAGGAAAACTGCTGCTTGTACTACACACAAAGTATGCTAGGGTCAATTATACTATATAATCTGTCCTGGTTTTTTGACTCCATATGTTCATAAAACTGAGTGAAATGTGGGACAACAGAACCATTTTCTTTTGTCAAGTGACAGCATACACATCAAGTAAAAATATTTTAAAACAGCATTTGTTTTAAGCATGCTGGTTTTTATTGCAGAACATTAACTGAGAGTTCATATATGATTAATTGAATTCACTCCATTTTAAGGTAAGAGGTTGTAATCAGTTGATTTGATCTACATTTAAATAAATTTAGTTTGACTAAAGAACTAAAACCCAAAAAAAAATCGTGATTAAACGCCAAGCTTAAACTCAGGTACATCAGTGGGCTTCTTAGCTGGAATTGCTCTCCCCAGGACAGCTGCTTCTACTGGATTAAAAATTGGGACTTTAACTTTCAAATTAATTTCTGATTTAACTATTTAATATCAGACCTGCTGTACAGCATATCCTCCAGACGACCATACATATTAATCATCGAGTGACTGTTTTTTGGACAATCCAGTTGCACAATAGACTGTTGTATATTAAACCCACAAAATGTTGTGGCGAGGATCAGACTTTGACTGAGAAGACCAAGGTTTATGTTCTGCCAATAGTGCGGGGAACTGCTAAACTCACTCAAACTTAGCCTTTAAATAAACTGATACCAAAAGGTTCACATACTTATTATTAAATAATATTTAAAAAATAATAACGATTCAATTACATCTCAAAGCGCTTGATAGGATCTGATCACAGCATCTATATATATATATATATGTATGTATGTATGTATGCATGTAGAAATATAACACATTTTTAAGAGTTGACAGACTTTCTAGTATCCCAGCGGAAATACTTCTTTAAAGTGTAGCTGATTGAGAGGTGACACACCTGAGAAGGGATAGCGTTCACCGTGTAGTTCACGCTGCAATCTGGCTCCAGATCCTTCGGCTTCTTTTCCCATGTCAAACGAAGTGTGAAAGGTGTTTCCCATTTGAAGGTCAGGTTCCTGGGTAGCTCTGGAGCTCTGTGGGGTTCAAGAGGAGTGGAACAAGGTTATGAAGACCGAAGGAGAATGGAGAGAAACTTAAAACAACAACAACGTTCAACAAATTTAGTAGCGGTAGTAAAATTCTGTTGTTTGCAGCAGTAACTAATAAACTACTGCGGGGAGCAAGATGAGACATGAATTAGGTTTAGTCATAACACACTGGCGGGTGTTCTTCAGAAGAAGGTCACTGACGTCACAGGTTTCGGGAAAATAATACAGGATATCCGCAAGCGCTTTTGATTGTAATTGTTTGGTAATCCTGCACCCCAGGCTCTTTTACTTGGCATATGTTCTATAATACTGTATTTTGAAGCATGTTTAATAAAATTAAAGGAAAAAAAAAAATTATATATCATATATATATATATAGATAGATATATTAGATATATATATATATAGAGAAATATATATGTCTATGATATATGTAGATTATATATATGTATCTATATATATATATATCTATATAGGTTATATATAATATATCTCTATATATATATAGAATATATTTATAATATATATAATTTTTTTTCCTTTACATGTATTAACCTGCATTCCAAAAAAATACAAGTTATAGAACTATGCCAAAGTAAAAGGCTGGGGCTTCAAGGGATTATATATATATACATATATATATATATTATATGTTAATATTATGTATATGTGTGGTATAGTATATATATATATTATATATATATATATATATATATATATATTATATATATATAATATATATATATAATATATGTCTATATATATATATATATATATAATGTATATATGATATATGTATATTATTATATATCCCGCAGCGCTGTAATAGGAAACTTAAGGGGAGCGCAAAAACTGCAGTGTAAACCTGACTCGCATTCAATCCGAAGAAGAAGAACATGCGTGAACAGAGAGCAGCATAGCATATGAAGTGAGATAGCACACGCGAAACATCCGTTCAAGGTTTTATCGGTGTTCTGTCTGAAATCAAATGTTACGTCCCGTAATCCGTTGCTGATGTAAGCTAATCAAAAACGCGAATAATTTTTACATTTTCCAGTTTACATTTTTATGTGGTCTACTAGTGCTCGTCATAAGAACTTTCAAGTACATAAAATATCGCCCTCCGTCAGCCTCGTAGATCAAAGCAGAGAGTGAATGCTGAGCTTGTTGGCACACAGGTGACACTGTCAGGCTGCATGGCTGCAGTGGGGTGGAGTGTGGGACTCCACCTCTCTCTCTCTCATCTCTCATCTCTTCTCTCTCTATTTCACTCTCCTCTCTCTCTCTCTCTCTCTATCTATCTCTCTCTCTCTCTCTCTCTCTCTCTCTCACTCTCTCTCTTCTCTCTCTCTTCTCACTATCTCCATTTATGGAATTGAGTCAGTAGCGTCCCGTCGAATTAGTGGGAAATTGACCCACCACACATCTAATATATCAGATATATATCATATATATATATATATATATAAATCCTATATAATAATTGCTCTAAAACCATGGAATGCCAGGTTGTAAAATACCAAAATACAGGTAGAACACCTGTAATTTTTGTTGTAAATAAATAAATACGGTAATTCCTAAAGATAGTATAACGATTAGACTAATATCGGCCTAATAATTTATACTACATACATAAATAATAAACTACGTATGTACACATAGACAAACCTCGACAAACATATGTAGTAGGATATGATAAATAACATTTCAAGGGAATGAAATATCCACTTTTGCACATGTAGAAAGACAATAACGGGAATAAAGAAGGTATTCATATTTCTTAACCTGTAGCTGCACCGGCCACGGTGGGCCCCCACTTGCCATACATGTTTCAAACAGTAATATCCTCGGTCTGAACCTAAGTATCCTGACAAAATCTCTCCTTGGAAAAGCTAAAGACTCGTAGTTGGATATTTGGTGAAGATTTTGAAATATTTAGCAGAGACACTGTCAATTATTTATATGAAGAAGACGTACTCATCAGAGTCGGCGGAGTGCGTTCGACCTTTTCTTTAAATAGGGATGAATAGATGAAATCATGAAAAATCAGTAAAAAAAAATGTATTTATTTTAGGAGAGATAGCGGTCAACAAGATAACCATCCATTGGATTTTTTTTGAGAAAAAAAGGTCTAAAAGTGTTTTGAAACATCTCCGCATTCAACAGCCGTTTTGAGCCAACAAGGCTCACTATGAGTGGTGTTTATGTGCTGGAATAACTTTAGTACTGTTAGATTCAGGAAATGAAATATTTAAAGAGCTGCTATAAAACAAAGTATTAGTAGTTATATGGACCTAACACCGTTATTACGTAAACCATAATACAATTCTAAAAGATATTGCCTCTTTTTAAATCATAGTCTTTCTTAGACAAAAAACCCTCCCTTTTTGCTCCGTCGAATAATTAAATGATCACCTCTAAACCAGCGCCTAGTTATTGCAAACAATTTAAATTACAGGAAAATACTTTGCTACTTACTATTCACATGAAACATAAAGTTATTGAAACCTACGACCAAATTTTATATCACACCAAACATATTTGATATACAATTTATTTAAAACTATATTGAAAATATTTTTATTTTTGAATGTCTGAATATTTGCCATGTGTCTTTCTATATCCATTCTTTGGGTCTATATCCATTTGTTTAGCCACCAGACAAAGTTGTGAACCACAGGCGTACTATACAGTTAAGTCAAAAACATTTCCTTTCTGCAATAAGTAAACCACATTTTTATACACGTAACATTTCACAGTGTATAGAAAACATAATTTCTTTAAAAGTCTTTTTTTACAAAACCATTTGGTAGCAGTTACAGTTCAGTTTGTAAGCTTTGTGAAAAAAACACACGAGCATAAGTGTGGCTGTATAAACAAGCATGGAAAGTCAGTACGGCTGTGCACGAAAACCTTCAAAAGTCACAATTTACATATCCATGAATCTTTTTGGAGTGTTCCTCTACTAAGCTGCTGATGCTGTATGATGTTGCGCCTCTGTACCCTGAGTGGGGTACAGTGTGAGCTTACTACCAGTAACTCAGAACCAACCAAACTGCCCCAGGGAAAGTCTTTCTTATCTCCAATTCCATTCAAATTACAACCACGCAATGTCGTGCTGAGGAAAGCAGTACTGGCAAATTGCAATAAGTGAGGTTGAAGTCCATTGAAAAAAAGGTATATGGAGCGGAGTTATTCATTTATGCAATTAATAAATGGAATTATACAACAGATGACAACAGCCAGCATAGACCCTTTTCACCAAAGTGTAAGGTTTAGTGCACCCAGGAGTCCATCCTGATTTACCGGATATATTTTCGTCATTCAGAAAATTTTCACAGCTGCTTTAGTTCTCTTGTCTTGGTTGGATAAGTGGGTCTCAGGGATCGAGACGTATCTTGTTTTCTACGATTTCTTCAATAGGGATATACAGTCTGCCAATTGCAGTACTCTGTGGGAACAGATTGAAATCAAGAAATATTAATGAAATTTGGTGTACAAGCGAAGTGTGACTTCTAAACGTTTTTTATGATTGTGAAAATAGAATAATGACTTGTGGATGCACACAATTTACCGTAGGTCCTCTGCCGGTTCTGATGTTGTTGATGAAACATGTCTTAAAGATAAGCGTGGATCTGGGCTTTTGGGAAATGATGCTTTATGTCTGAAGGAAGACATGTGAATTTCAGGGCTCGGTAAATCAATTGATATCCAGTTTTTAAAAAGATTGGCCCATTTTTAACTCTAAACACAGACGTACAAATAATGAATTAAGGAATCTTAAACTCTACAATAACATATGTATATGCAATAATATTGTTTAATTTGTTCTTTCAATATAGACAGAAAACTGAAATCTAAATCATTCATCCCCCTTCTGAGCAGCACGAGAGAAAACTATCAGGAAACAGTAAAAGGCAGGAGATGGGATACTAATGCAAGCCAGCATGCACGGCAACTTTGACCTCTGTTCTCACCTAACTACTAAACAGCAACAAAGAAAAGCCATTCAAGTCAACTATCAAAGTCCAAGAGGAAAAGCACATTGTCATTTGAATGATATGAAAGTAACTCGTACATAAACTATCAGTCAAAAGTTTAGGCTCAGCTGGAAAACTAACATTTTTTTTATTTTACTGTTTTAAAACCCTTGTTGCAGGCTTTCTTGTTGCTTTTGCATAAAATATGAAGTACCGTCCTAATACCTTGACAAATCTCAAACAAAGTGATTATCATAGTTGAATATGATGTTATTTACTAGGCGCAGACGTACCATATTCACACCTAGTTCCCTCAGTTCACTCTTCCCGTCTCCCACAATCACTTGAGACGATGATCTGCACTCTGGCTCTGTACTTGCAGCTTGAGTCATAGTCCAATTTATAATCGCTATCTAGGACCCTTTTTACTTGTTTAATCTATAAACACATCAACATAATAATAGGGTTAGGACGCTGTGGTGGGAGTCTTGTTAATGCATGGACATTATGGCGCTACAACTACATGAGGCAATAATAGCTCCACCAAGCAATGCTTAAAAATGTGGGTTGGTACATTACTCGCATTGTTTACATTTCTTTGTTTTCATTGATTCTATACTCTTAAGCAGTAAAAGATTGCAGTTTTATAGGTATTTAAATCTTTTAGTGAGAAATGAATGATACTTAATAGGAATAAAGACCATATACTATGAAATTATAAAAATAGATGAACATAATGTAAACCTCATCGAAACTTGGTGCTCTATATGTAGTTTTTTTTCGTTAGCAGTGAGCTCCAAACTCTGAATCTGTAAAAATTTGTACAAGAAATGAGGCGACTGCCCAATTATCTGGATTTTAAGTTGATGGTTTTTTTAGTGTCACTGCAAAGGAAGCACAAAAAGACAAAGAAGACTATTAATTAGTGATGAAAAAAACCAAACAGAATGGACAACGGACATTAGAAAAAATTTGAAAAATGTAGCGTCATATTCTCTATACAGGCTATTGCTGTATGCAGTTAACTGGTTTGCATATGTTGTCCTAAACATGATCTACTAATCAATATTTCTCAAATAATTTGTTGTTGTGAAAATGACAAACTCTAAATGTATGTGCTGGATTTTAGAAAACGGCTGTTTAAACTGCCTTTCTGTGCAAGTTTAAAAAAAAAAATATGTTCTATGCAAAAAAAAAGTGCATGTTTACCCAAATTATGTTGAACTGGTTATGCCTGAATGTGTTGTTTACAGGTTGACCCTTATAAGTGCCAATTTGAACATGTAGAAACATGTCTGTCACGTCCTTGATAAATGTATCGGGGATGACGGCATTCTCGCCAATCTTCCTCTCGTTGCACTTTTTTTAACCATTTCCTTTCTGAGGTAACCTGAAAAAACCCTACGTTTACAACCCAAGGGCATGGATGAATGGAATATAAACAACAAATGGAAGTGGAAAAACAAAAACAATGGTAAAAGAAAAACATGTTACAATACCATTAAATAAAAACCATGGTCGGGGAACATCAACATCAGAATCCCAAGTGCACTTCAGGCCTGGCGTGGGAAATACGCGAAAGAAGCTCATGTCTTTTACACAGCTCACTGGACTAAATGTGAAGGGAGATTTCAAATCAGTCCGTCAAGACTGGAAGGATTTATAAATCTGCAATTAAGCTGTGGATTATGTAAGAGGGTTTAATCTTAATGCTTAATTTACTTGACTATTGAAAATCAATGGTTTATTTTTGTAAGTCAAAAAAGCCTTGATGCTTGATGCTGCTATCTGCCAGTAATATTGTTTTCGAACAAGGTGTTTTTTATTTTTTATAACCAGAGCCCGATGTGCCGAAAATACACATGATATCACAAAATTAAATTTAACAAGATGGTTAATAACACCCTTTGAAAAAAAGGCTGTTATTTCAGGATGGCAGAGTTGCAAATATATTGTACTCAATAGCAAACCTGCAGCGGCTTAAAAAAGACTTGTTATAAATATAAACCGGTTCAGCTTTTTTCTTAGGTAATAATGAAGTAAAGGATTATTTGATCGGTATCCATTCATACCATAAACATGTAATAAAATAACAATACCTCAATGACGTACGACTGAAAAATAACTAAATCAACATATCTCAGGATCATAACTGAGGACCACTGCCACTGGATCAGTATGGAATGATTAAAAAAGAGACAAGAACCAAAAAGCATTTTACATCAGATTAGCTGGTATCATGCCAGAGTACCTGGAGGTGGAGGGATGATAACTTTCCAAAGGTGGACTTGTTTTTGTTTCCACAGTTTTCAGCAGGCGTTCACTGTAAACACTGATGGCACCCCAGGTGTTTTACTCGATTGAGATGTTCAGTTATGCCGGTCGTGTTTTGGACTCTCCTGGTTGCTTGAACAGTGTTTTTGGCCTTTTGTCAGACAGAACAGTCCCCTGTTGGCGACAGCGGATTATTGTCATTGTTAATTATTCCCTATAAAATACAGTCTTGTTTGTACCTGTGGTAAGTTTTGTGTTACTGTGTGTGCTTGTGTGTATTTTCTATTGTTTCCTATGGGGGACCAAAACAAAAAAAACAAAATTCCCCCACAAGGTCAAGAATTGTACTGGGATTCTACTAATGCCTTGTGAGGGCCATTTGGTCCTAATATACATCCGCTATTATCGTTAGGTTAGATCTCGTATCCACACACAGTACTGTTTGTCAAATGAGAGTTTCGAACTTTAAGATCGTAACACTCATAGTTTTGTTACGTCTTATTTTAAACTTTGAACACAAACACAATCTACAAAATCCAAAACCAATTAGAGTTCCAGAACGTGCTTTGTTTCCTCTTCCATCTCACGTTGACAAAACCTTGGTATGGTGCATAAATGTAAGATGAGGGTTCTAAAGACTTATAAGCTAGTTAATCTAATCGTATGATTTTAAATGCATGTCATCTGAAATAACTGTTTGTAATTAAATAACAGCCTGTGTCAAACTCTTGATGAGTCCAGTACAACTGTCATTGCCTGATTGCAGGACCCGACGGGTTCTCCTAGTACGGAACGTGACGTTTCAGAAGTCAATATTGGTAACTCCATGAAATTCCCGTAAAATCCACAGGTATTAATAATATCACACCAAGCATCCTCCCAAAGCGGAGATAATCTGGAAGTGTGAGTTACATGTGTAGAGCTGGATTTGAACACATTAAGTTTCATATGTGTGTCAGTGGAACTGTGGTAAAGGGACAGGGCAAAGAGAGTACTCCTATACACATTAGAACCAGTTTTAGACTTTGACTTATGGGGGAGACGAGCTGTGGCAATAAAGAACCAGATGAAAACGTAAACGTACTATCTGGACTATACTTGTGTTTAACTGACTTCAGATGGACAGAAAACACAATATACTCTTTCAGTGTTTCGTTCAGGGCTTCCTCAGACCTGGTAAATTGCGTGGTTATGGAGGAAAAACTGCTGCCTGTAATATAACCTCAAGTCATGCGTAGGGTCAATTTATTACTTATAATCGGTCCTGGTGTAACCTAATAGGTTTTCATCAAAACTGAGTGAAAATATGGGGACAACAGAACCATTTTCCTTTGTTTCGTTGTGTGTTACTGTCCATGACATCACCTACGTCAAGGGTAATTATTACTGTTAACAGCATTTTATTTATAAGCATGCATATGGTTTTTATTGCACTAACATTAACTGAGAGTTCATATGATAATTTGAATTTCCTCCATTGTCAGGTAAGAGGTTGCACTCAGATTTGTCTTGAGTCTTACATCGTGGCTGTTGCGATTAGTCGAAATCGCATCGACAATCGCCGATTTGAGACGTTTGCGATTGCAAATCGCAAAAAGCCTGCGAGGGGGACGCATAATTACCTGTTCCCGAGCCAGAGGCATGAAAAACCCCCCTTGCTCCAGCCTTGAGTGGCAGACAGTCTTACTAACCAATAGAGTGATCGCACCCTCATTTCTCCCCAATCAGCACTTGCACTAGTCAATTGCGTAAACGGCCTACCATTTAAAAAAAACATAAATAATAATAATAAAAAAAACCGAACGACAGCGGGGGAGAGGAGCCCGAGTCGAGGGGATTTTGGCGTCTACAGTGACAGATCAATTAGTTAGGCCGAAGTAAAATAATGAAACGAAAAAACGTTATGGTCAATTAAGCTTCTAAAACGACATGACAAACGAACAAAAAGTATTTTTTGCAGAGTGCTGCGTCACAATGCATATCCAAGAGCATACCTTATTTTTGAAGGTTCGCTATTCCCAATTCAGAAGGAACGGGCACACAGCCTGCTTCTCTGAATGCTTCTCATTACTCTGTTCCTCCTCTTCCCCACGCCCGTTGGCGGATCTCCGCGTCACGGGACCGAGGCCGTTAACACCCTTATCGCACTCCACCGCAGCTCTGGTCCCGTAAACCCTCGGGTTATATTCGCGTCCGCGGCCCTGGCCCGCAAATCTACACGGAGCGCAGCTGGCGTTTAGGGATGAGGATTGACGAAACGCGCGCTCACTTCGGGCCGACTCGCGCCTGTCTTCGCGTTTAAAAACGAATGGTAAATTCAGTCTAACTGCTTGCTAATTTCAGTTTCACTTTGATGACAGGAAAACCATTCACACTTTTTCCACTTGTTCTTGAAAAAAACCCAAATTACCAGGCAACCGAGGTAATACTTTAATAAGTGTGCGACTAAAGAAATACAGTTCTTTATTTATTTAGATGATAGTATATCTTTTCCAGTGAATATGCAGTATTTACACTTATGTTCTGTAAAAGATAGTTTATCCCATTATAATCGTATCTACTGTACTAAAAATTTTTTTTAAAAATACCCTAAATAAATATAGAACCCTCCCAAACAACACTAGTAAAGAAAATAATGAAATGGATTTTTCAGGGCGTTAATGGGGACTGGATTGGTTTTAATGTAAACGAGAATGATGTCTATTTGATGGATTTGTATTGTTGGGGCAGGTTAATCATCATGGCACGATGGAAACCAGACCGGTAGAACGACACGTAATTGTCCGAATTGGAATATTGACCAAAAACAAAAAGGCAATTTTGTAATGGTTGTTTAATGGAAAAGAATTTCCTGCTTTGTTCTTCAGGGGTATGATACTGCATACTGTGTGCTGCACATTATTGACAATACTGAAGCTTGAAGCGTTGACTTTCGCAATTTAACATGCAAATCACAATCGCAATATCTTGTCAAAAAAATCGCAATTTAGATAGTTGTTTCACAATATCTCACCAGACCCTAATCTACAATTTTAATAAATTTAGTGTCAACAAAAAAACTAAACCAAAAAATGTCTCTCATTTAAACGACTGCTTAAACTCAGGTACATCAGTGGGCTTCTTTCGCTGGAATTGCGCTCCCTCAGATCAAGGTTTCTACTGGATTAAAAATTGGGACTTTAACTTTTCCAAGTAATTTCTGATTTAACTATTTCATAGCAGACGCTGCTGTACAGCATATTCCCCAGATTTACACCAAACATATTAATCATAGAGTGACTGTTTTTTTTGGACATCCAGTTGCACCAGGTACGTACTTGGGATATTAAATCCCACAAAATGTTTGTTTGGCAAGGAATCAGAACTTTGACTGAGGACAGACCAAGGTTTATGTTCTGACCCATAGTGCGGGACCTGAAATGGCAATTAAAACTCCACTCAAATACAAAACTTAGCCTTTAAAAATGAACTGATACCAAAAGTTACTACTTTATTATTAAATACGGATATTTACAAATAAGGCTTGATAGGGATCTGATCACAGCATATATATATAATTTTATATTATATATACTATATATATATATATATATATATATATATATAATAATAATAATATATATATAATAATAATAATATATATAAGAGTGTGTGTTTGTTTGTTTGAGGTGTGTGTGTGTGTGTGTGTGTGGGCTGTGTGTAGTCTTTGCGCGCGTGCGTGTGTATGCATGCCAGAAATATAACCCATTTTTAGAGAGTTGACAGGGACTTTCTAGTATCCCAGCGGAAATACTTTCATTAAAGTGAAAGTGAATTGATTGGGAGGTGGACACACCTGAGAAGGGATCGCGTTCACCGTGTAGTTTCACGCTGCAATCTGGCTCCAGATCCTTCGGCTTTTTTCCATGTCAAACGAGTGTTGAAATAGGTGTTTTCCCATTTGAAGGTCAGGTTCCTGGGTGGAGGGAGCGTCTGTGGGGGTCAAGAGGAGGGGTACGCGGTTATGAAGACCGAAAGGGAGGAATGGAGAGAAACTTAAAAAACAAACAACAACGTCCAACCCATTTAGTCGCGGTAGTAAAATTCTGTTGTTTTGCAGTAGTAAAACTAATAAACTACTGCGGGGAGGCACGATGTGACATGATGTGATTAGGTTTTTAGTCGTACCAACACGGGCGGGGTGTTTCTTCAGAAGAAAGAAGGTCCTGACGTCACAGGTTTCGGGAATTATACAGGTATCCCGCACGCGCTGTCATAGAAAACCTTACGGGGTAGAGCGCAACAAAACGGCAGTGTACCCACCTGACTCGCCTTCCAACTCCGAAAGAACATGAGTGACAGAGAGAAGCATAGCATTAAGGAGATATCCACAGCGACGAAACATCCTGTTCACGGTTTTATCGGATGTTCTGTCTAAAATCAAATGTGAAGTCCCGTAATCCTTTGCTGATGTAGCTAATCAAAAACGCGTATTTCTCCTTTTTCTTCTTTACTTTTGAAGTGGTTTTACGCGTCGCTCGTCATAATAACTTTTTCAGAGTAAATAGAAGATCGCCGCGTCCGTCAAGCCTCGAGCTCAAAGCCAGAGCGTGTGATCGGAGCTGGAGCTTGTGTTGCACACAGATGACACTGTCAGACTGCAGTGGGTGGAGTGTGTGGATTTACTCTCTCACTCTCTCTCTCTCCATGGATTTAAGAGAACCATTTATGGAATTGCGTCATATCGTCCCAGTCGAATTAGTGGGAAATGACAGACACACACACACACACACACACACACACACACACACACACACACACACACCACACACACATAATATTATATATATATATATATCTATTATTATATATATACACACACACACACATACAGGTGCTGGTCATATAATTAAAATATCATCAAAAAGTTGATTTATTTTATTAATTCCTTTCAGCATGTGAAACTTGTATATTATATTCATTCATTACACACAGACTGATATATTTTTCAATGTTTATTTTCTTTAAATTTTGATGATTATAACTTGACAACTAAGGAAAATCCCAAAATTCCGTATCTCAGAAAATTAGAATATAAACTTAAGACCAATTACAAAGAAAGGATTTTTTAGAAATCTTGGCCAACTAAATATATAAAAACTGAAAAGTATGAGCATGTACAGCACTCACATCTTAGTTGGGGCCCTTTTTGCCTGCATTACTGCAGCAATGCAGCGTGGCATGGAGTCGATCAGTCCTGTGGCACTGCCAGGTGTTATGAGAGCCCAGGTTTGCTCCGATAGTGGCCTTCAGCTCTTCTGCATTCTTGGGTCTGGCATATCGCATCTTCCTCTTCCCATACCCCATAGATTTTTCTATGGGGTTAAGGTCAGGCGAGTTTGTTTGGCCAATTAAGAACAGGGATACCATGGTCCTTAAACCAGTTAAGGACTGGTAGCTTTGGCACTGTGTGCTGGGGCCAAGTCCTGTTGGAAAATGAAATCTGCCTCTTCCATAAAGTTGGTCAGCAGCAGGAATCATGAAGTGTTCTAAAAACTTCCTGGTATACGTCTGCATTGACCTTGGACCTCAGAAACAAAGTGGACCAACACCAGCAGATGACATGGCACCCCAAACCATCACGGACTGTGGAAACTTTACACTGGACCTCAAGCACACAAGGATGTGTGTGCCTCTCCTCTCTTCCTGCAGACTCTGGGACCCTGATATCTCAAAGGAAATGCAAAATTTACTTTCATCAGAGCACATAACTTTGGACCTACTCCCAGCAGCAGTCCAGTCCTTTTTGAAGCGAGACGCTTCTGACGCTGTCTGTTGTTCAAGAGTGGCCTGACACAAGGAATGCGACAGCTGAAACCCATGTCTTTGCATTCGTCTGTGTGTAGTGGTTCTTGAAGCATTTACTCCAGCTTGCAGTCCACTCTTTGTGAATCCCCCCCACATTTTGAATGGGTTTTGTTTTCACAATCCTCTCCAGGGTGCGGTCATTCCCTATTGCTTGTACACTTTTTTCTTACCACATCTTTTCCTTCCCTTCGCCTCTCTGTTAATGTGCTTGGACACAGAGCTCTGTGAACAGCCAGCCTCTTTTGCAATGACCTTTTGTGACTTGCCCTCCTTGTGCAAGGTGTCAATGGTCGTCTTTTGGACAAAACTGTCAAGTCAGCAGTCTTTCCCCATGATTAGTGTAGCCTACAGATAGACTGAGAGACCATTTAAAGGCTTTGCAGGTGTTTTGAGTTAATTAACTGATTAGAGTGTGGCACCAGGTGTCTTCAATATTGAAACTTTTCACAATATTCTAATTTTCTGAGATACTGAATTTGGGATTTTCCTTAGTTGTCATTTATAAACATCGAAATTAAAAGAAATAAACATTTGAAATATATCAGTCTGTCTGTAATGAATAAATATAATATACAAGTTTCACTTTTTGAATGGAATTAGTGAAATAAATCAACTTTTTGATGATATTCTAATTATATGACCAGCAGCTGTATATATATATATATATATATATATATATATATATATATATATATATATATATATATATATAATATAATATATATTATATATATATATATATATATATATAGTAGTGGCCATACCAAAACGTTCGTTCTACTATCCGCGCTCGTACCGCCGCCGCAGCGTCGGCCAGCAAGTGCATTTGCAGCTTTTGACCGCTGAGTGGCGCCATTTAATCAGAAATTTTCAAACAAGCGCATCAAAGCACATTTTCGCAAATAGAAGTCAGCTTTGCCTCACCGAAGGGTTTATATTTGACTGCAGTCGGGGAAAATGAAAGAAAAATATTTAATATTCACCAGATTAACGTTTAGTCCTTTATGAAGATATGTGCGTTTCTTAGAAGAACGAATTCAAGCAGGATAAATAATTCAAGCCATTTAGCCTGTGGTTATATTTTCTATACACATATTTTAGATTTGACACATTTAAAAGTTTGGCAAGGCGTATTATTTCTAGAATATGAATTATGTGTTATATTATTCAAAAGAAACTGTGGTTTACTTTGCATTGGAAGCATTAAAAAGTGGTAGCATAGTGAGCTAGGCTTGCTGTTTTATAAATTATGTTCTTTATTTTAGTAAAACGTGAGGCACTGCAATAATTTTCGCTCCCATTATTTTAGGCCTATAATTAAACAAGGAAAGACTAAATTAAAACCTGCACAATTTAACTAAATCATGAAACTCTAAAAGAATGGACTGAGTAATAAAACGTCCTCATGATTAAACTCAAGTTCTGGAAATACCCCACGATGAAAAAAAAAAGAGCTTGACATTAACAAGGGACAAACGGTCAGGGTTCTTACGTGCTTTAAGTGTACTAGTTTAAGTAAAATAATAAATAATAATAAATAAATAAAATAAATAACTAACTAAATAACATACATAAATAAAAGTTGTTAGCCCGCAATTCAAATGGCAGGTTTGTATAATATTCCGTATAAAATATCGTGCAAGATTGCTCGGCGCGCATGTTGCCTATAATATTTAAGAAGCTCTAAATAACTAAAATAAAGGGACATTTGATGTGATAAAACATTCCGTCATGCGTATTATGACAGTCTAACTATTCCAGTTTTATACTCTTTAATCTCACTTTGTTCTTTATTTTCCTGATCATGTGCATGAATAATTTTGATCTCATTCCGTAGTAGCCATCTCCTGCTTGCCTGAAACAGATAAATTTAACTCTGCACGCATAAAAGCGATAATTGAAGCTTAAAGAATGGACTGTCCTACTACTCCTGTTTTAAAACGAAAGTTCAGTGATTACTGCATAACTACCAAGGATGTCTGTTTGAGCCTCATTAATCGCGTCACACTTCAAGTGTTCGTTACTTCAGTTCGTAATTGAAAAACAAATATTATGCCCCGTTATAAATAATAAAGAATGTTAAATAAATAAATAAATTGCGGAGGTCGGCCTTAATTTCAAATTAAGGTTTGATCTAATATTCGTTTAAAAATATCCGCTGCAACGATTTGTGCGGGCCGGATGATTGTTGCTGAGTGATAATGGAAGCAACTGCTTTGATTGTTATTTGTTTACATATATTTATGCGTCCATTGCAAATGTTGCATACTTTTATTTTGCATAATGCCATGTCACCAAAAATATTTACTTTGTAATTTCATATGCAAAATGTGTTGAATTATTATTCATGATTCAAGTGTTTGTGCAAAACAAATTAGCATGCTATGCAATGACGGGGTCGGGCGCCCATCTCGGCCGCCCGTGCATTTTTCTGCTAATAGCAAATAACTGCAAATTGTGGAGTGATTGGGCATCATGAGAAATATATCGATCAGAAAGCACTGGAAATGTCTTTTAAACGAATCAAGATCAAACCGAAAGCATTCTATGAATCTGTGAAGGTTGCACTTATCTGGAAAAAGTAGTGTCCATGTGGAAAGAGACCGTCAGTTCAGCACTGTGAATTTCATCGTGCAAGCCAGTGACAAGGACAGAAATCTTTATTTGTTAAATAATAAATAATTAAAAGTCTCCTTTTTTCACAATTATTGGCGGCGGCTAACCTTCATGCCTGTGTTGTGCTTTGTGGCAAACTTAATGCACATGTGCTTGAGCGCCTCGAATTATATTAAGGCGCTCATTATGGATTATAGATGTAGCTAACATTTAATATAATACCCGCGATTAGTTGAATAATGAAAAATGATGACAAATGAACGACTCTACGAGAAAAATCCTACGCGGGGAGACCTATTAGAATTATTAACTACCCTCTAGACCATCTCTCTGTTAAAATTTTTAAAGCATTTAATACGCTGTTTGCATAAATTTTCTTTCAGAACGGTTCTGTAATGGTGAGAGATGTCTTAACATTGAGATTTTCCTCTGAAACACAAAAACGAAAATTTAAAATAAAATTTGATATTTTATGTTTTGAGGAATGGCCACCCCCTTCTCTGCAGATATTGTGCTTCTGATTTTGTGCATTTTAAATCACACTTAAGGTTCTACTAAAAAATATATAAAAACTCTTGTGTTTTTTGTCACGTCACGTATAAAAAAAAGCCTATAAAACGATGTTCATAAACGGATACTTTACCTGAGTGTCTGATGTCTGGACTCTGTTTGGGATTTAGAGTAGAAACTTCAATATCCATTGTTGTCATCAATAGGCTAAATTCTGTGAAAATTTATATTTCACACTCATAAAAAAATATTGTATGGAACGCAAAACAAACGCAACAAAATAAAGCGGCCTACGCTCCACTCAGGGCTCGTTAGTTCTGATTGGGCTCAACCCTACCCCCCCCGCGCGTTTAGGACACGCTGCCGAGTAGCGTATGAGCAGTGCGTCCCTGGTGCCTCTGACTGGAGTGGAGGAAGCGGATTTTTTAAAAGTACGGAGCGTCGTGGTTTTCTACTCGCTCCAGCACACCGGCACCATCACGAGTTAACAATTCATGCCAAGCAGGCCCCGTTTTATACTGCTATATGCAAGCTGAATTCACATGATAAACACATATTATAGCTATAAGCTTGATACAATCTCTCCGATAAGAAGACTTTATAATGACGGCTCAGTCGAGGTTTACAGGCTAGTGATCAAGGAGTTTATCTTCCCTTTTACTGATTATTTTCGTTTGGTTCGCCAAGCATCGCATTAAAACAGATACGACAATTCACACGTATCGACAGTCGGCAATAATTCATTCCAAAAATATAATTTTTCACTTTGCTTCATCTAATGTATTGATTTTGAAATCCTGTAAAGAAATGCATCGATTCATAAAAATTACTGACAGAAATGTACTGTTTATTTTTAATCACAAACACAAATTTTGCACAGCAGGAATGCAGCAATTATATATACCTTTTAATGCTGACCACATCGTATCATTATATTGGGCGTTTGGTAGGAAAAAAAAAAAAAGTTTTGCACACCATTGCCTAATCCCCCTTTGAAAACTCTCCTGTTATTTTTATTTATTTTATTAATTTCTTTTTATAGGCTACGTTTATGAACATAACATTTCAGCTGTATCCCGGAGCCGAGTGAGGTGAGCAGAGGAATAGTTGAGCGCGGAGGGACGAAACTTGATTATAATGCTCGGTCCAATGCTCAGAGAGCGAAAATTTTGTTGACGATACGACGTCACAAATTGTCGCACGAGAATCTCCATACTCTGCTGCCGGAAGTGAGAGATGTGTTCGCCCTAAAAAATGAAACAAGGACCGTCATGTGTAGACACAGGTGTTAGACAGTGTCTGCTATATTTACAAATAATTGATATAAGAAATAAAAATAAATACATTTAACCTAAACCAAAGCGGCATAACGAGATGAAAATATAGACTAGAAAAAATATTACCATTACAAATTACATTTGCTCTGTCCCTACATCTCATGACCACTGACTCACATGGAGCTGCCAGTTTTAATCTGACGAACAGCTCTTAACGCCGAGTGGATGGTTAGTTGCATGATGGGCTAGTATTAGTTTAAAAAAAAATAATAAATAAAATAAAGGTCTTTTTCCAGCATTAAGGTAATAACATTGATTGCGTTTTTGCTAATAATCATCTTGACTCAGTTATAACTTTTGACTGGTAAATGATAAAGAATTATATTTAAAACTTGTTTTGACAATTTAATATTGTTCATTTGAATATTGATTTTTAAGTAGGGATGGCCAAAAAAATCGATTTAAATCGTTAAATCGGACTTTTTTTTTGTGTGAAAAATAATCGGGGATGGGGTTTTTTAGGGCCATCGTTCGCTTCGCAGCACCTCAATGCAACCAGTTTTTTTTTTTTTTTTTTTTTTTTTTTTTTTAGCGTTAAGGCAACTGCCTCTGAAATTAAGTTATAATAACTAATAATAAACTTTATTGCGCTATACAGTAGTCAACATTTGAAGTGGATCAAACCCTTCCTTTAAAGTTTTGTTTTAAAACCCCTATCTTCCTAAAAATCCTGTTCTGCAAGTACTGAAACCCTCATAAGACCCCTGTGCATGTGAACCGCCCAAGAAGAGATTTTACCCGAACACCCTTGAATCACCGCGCCCCGCCCCCCACAGCTATACGGAACGTCTCCCCAACCCCCCCCAACCCCCAGCCCCTCCCAGATGCAACTGAATTCTGGTCTGTTTTTTTGGCTGTGAGGACACTGTGTGTGCTTGTCCCATAACGTACCTGGGTTGAAAAACATGGACTGCGCTAACACCTCGCCCTACTCTTTTCTACCATGTCATTCTTTTCTCGACACCCCCCATTATCCCCCCCTCACTAGACGCCCCTCTAATAAACTTCTTATCACTTCGCCCCTCCTTCCTCCCACCCGTTCTCCTTGACTGATTTCTCATTATTTTTTTTGCGGACCCCTCGTATACTGTTTTGTGCCCGTCGGCGTTTTGCTGCACTGCTTTTCAGCCCCGCGCACTCCCCGTCGTCTTGGCTCCGCGCTTACACCAGCGGCGCGAGCTCCTCCCCTGACCCGCGGCCACGCTTCCACTCCACACCCGCTCCCAGAGGTTAATTTTTTTCCACTAGACCCACCTCCGCGGTAACAAATTAGATCATTGGATAATTTAAACAAGCATGATTTCCTGTCAAATCATTGTTTTTAATTTTGTTTGGGACGGCCCCAAATAACGTGTTTGCGGAAAGGCTTTAAAGACCGCCCCCGAATTCCCTCCGTCAGCCTGCTCCCCGCCCTTCACAAGCAATCCGCGCGTTGGACGCCCGCGCAAACGTCACCCAAACACCGTTTAGCAAATGGACAGGAAAAAACATGTCCAGTCTGCCCCCACCCGAATAAACGTAAATCTCATTCTTACCCCCTGGAATGCTGTGTTAAATTAAGAAGAGTAAAAAAAAAAAAAAATACAAATAGTGTAGGCTAATATCCTTAACCCGTGGAGCTCACATTATTGTGTAAAGGTATTTCAAATTCCAAACACCCAAACGCCAACTACACTCCCCAGTGTGTCTTTTTCACTGGAAAAGTATGCATTTTGAATTGTTCTTTTATTCCCGTGCCCCTAATAAGGGTGTTTTTTTTTGGAAATGTAATTGCCCCCAGTTGAAAAACCTTTACAAGTTGTTCCCAATTGTTTTGTAAAAAAATGCAATCAGATGCCCCGCCCATGTGGCCTCTCCAAGTTGTCCCCGCCCCCATGCACACTTTAAAATCCGCCACCTGCCCCAATTTGGTAAATTGCTCCCATGTACTGTTTAAACCTCCTGGGTCTTAAACTCCCCCACCCCCCCCCAAATTCTATCCATGTAAAAACATGTATAATTTCGACACCGGACCCCCCCATGCCAACTTTATGGACGCTTTATTTTTAATTGTTTTTATTTTTTAGAAATAGCGCCCTAATTGGTAACATAAAATGGAAATGAATCCAAAAACCAATAGGCCTTTTTTAACTGCAAGGAGGCAGATTATAGGCCCTATAAAAATTTTTGACATGTACAAATCTCTGGAATCCCGTTATTTTTTAATTAAGAATAAATAACTTTTATTTTTCTTTCTTTCTTTTCAAAGAAATAAACATTATAAATAAATAATTTTTCGAAAGAAACCCTCTATTATCCCCTTATTTGTAGGGTTTTGGTTAGTGGAGGATTTGCCCCCGAGCCCCGGATGTCAAATAAGATTTTAAAAAGTTGGTTTTGGCTTGGTTTTCAGACTGGCCAGCAATACAGCTCCCGTAAAAAATGCTATGGAGAAAAAGGTTCCCCAGTGCTAAACTTTATTTTAATTTTTTAATAGCGGCACTCCTTTATTTTCTCACCCTTCCGAACTCCCTTTTTTTCAACTCCCGACAATCACCGCCCGCCCCCAACTGTTCGTCCCTTCTTTTCCCTTTCTGCGCGCTTACCTCCTTTACAACTCTCACATTTAAAAAATTCTCAAGGAGCCTTGCCTGACAGTGCCTTTTTTGAAAAACGCCCCCCCTCCCCCTCCCCCCAGTGGGCTATGTTCGAGCCTAAATTTGGAACTTTGTTTATCGTGTTATAGTTTTCCCCCCGCCCGAAGACGTGTGTGCTTGGCATCCACCCCGGACCCCCGACTCCCGCAATCTAAATTTTTGATTTTTTTTTTTTTTTTTTTTTTAAAATGAACAATTCCTGTATAAAAAAGTGAACGCAACCTGTTCCCACCTAAATCTCAAACAATTTTGAAATCGTAGCCCCCCACAGCCTGATTTCACTACGGGGCAAACTGACTGGTTAAGGATCCTCTGGAAGGAGTTATTATTTTTGGTTTGGTTCAACGTTCACAGTGCATGTTATAATAGTCGAATGAAAGTCCATTTTTTTGTAAGATGCAAATGGAACCAAAAATAAAGCTGGAAATAAAAACCGTAACCACGAGAAACCCCGCTACAAAATTAATTTACAGTTGGTGAGAGTTTTGTGGTTTGGGTTTTGCATTTTTAATTACATTCACAGAAATAAATTAACTGGCAACAGGCACCCCCTATAATGCCCCCCCGTATAGGCTTAAATTGTTACCA
>NW_024873097.1:336-544 GCF_018340385.1 Cyprinus carpio | reverse complement strand
CAAAAAAAAAAAATCATAATGAGTAAAAATATGCCAAAGTGGACCGCTGCTCGCACCGCATGGCTCGTGAACGACTGCTGTTTCCAGATATGTGCGCATGAGGCACCAGCGCGATCAAAGTCACAATTCACAATTTTTGGTCTCACAGTAAAGGCATAATTAAAAAATGCAAAGTGTTAGCAGTTTGAATAATCAAGAATAATAACAG
>NW_024873097.1:0-118 GCF_018340385.1 Cyprinus carpio | reverse complement strand
CATTAATTTCGCATTTTTTAATGGCTTTTAAGGATGTTAGAATTTATATTATAATGTTATTGCTGTTTTACGTCTTCCTTTCATTTTACAATTACATTAATTTCGCAATCCGTCCCTT
>NW_024873096.1:56379-110597 GCF_018340385.1 Cyprinus carpio | reverse complement strand
TTTGAGCTTCTATGCATAAAACGCATAGTTTGTACAAAGTGAAGACTAAAGCTTGCCCACATGAAATATGTTTCTAACATCTTAAATGAAATGTTTTAGCATTGCAGAAAACAGATTTCAGTGAGTTACTAGTTTTATGATCATGAACATATGTTTGAGCTTCTATGCATAGAACTCTCAGTTTAGCGCTTCTGTGAGCAAGTAACACTCTGGTAATGCAACTAAGCAAATGAACAGAAAGAAAGCACAAAAGTGCTGAAAACATTCTTTCTCTGTTAGAAAATGATAGTTTGTACAAAGTGAAGAATAAAGCTTGCCCACATGAAAGATGTTTCTAACAACTTAAATGAAATGATTTTAGCAGTGCAGGAATCAAATTTCAGTGAGTTACTAGTTTTATGATCATGAACATATGGTTTGAGCTTCTATGCATAAAACGCTCAGTTCAGCGTTTCTGTGAACAGAAACACTCTTTTAGTGCAACTAAGCAAATGAACAGAAAGAAAGCACAAAAGTGCTGAAAACCTTCTTTCTCTGTTAGAGAATGATAGTTTGTACAAAGTGAAGACTAAAGCTTGCCCAGCGTTACTTATGTTTCTAACATCTTAAATGAAATGATTTAGCATTGCAGAAAACAGATTTCAGTGAGTTACTAGTTTTATGATCATGAACATATGTTTGAGCTTCTAAGCATAGAACTCTCAGTTTAGCGCCTCTGTGAGCAGTAACACTCTGGTAATGCAACTAAGCAAATGAACAGAAAGAAAGCACACAAGTGCTGAAAACATTCTTTCTCTGTTAGAAAATGATAGTTTGTACAAAGTGAAGAATAAAGCTTGCCCACATGAAAGATGTTTCTAACAACTTAAATGAAATGTTTTAGCAGTGCAGGAATCAAATTTCAGTGAGTTACTAGTTTTTTGATCATGAACATATGTTTGAGCTTCTATTCATAAAACGCTCAGTTCAGCGTTTCTGTGAACAGAAACACTCTTTTAGTGCAACTAAGCAAATGAAAAGAAAGAAAGCACAAAAGTGCTGAAAACCTTCTTTCTCTGTTAGAGAATGATAGTTTGTACAAAGTGAAGACTAAAGCTTGCCCACATGAAATATGTTTCTAACATCTTAAATGAAATGTTTTAGCATTGCAGAAAACAGATTTCAGTGAGTTACTAGTTTTATGATCATGAACATATATTTGAGCTTCTATGCATAGAACTCTCAGTTTAGCGCTTCTGTGAGCAGTAACACTCTGGTAATGCAACTAAGCAAATGAACAGAAAGAAAGCACACAAGTGCTGAAAACATTCTTTCTCTGTTAAAAAATGATAGTTTGTACAAAGTGAAGACTAAAGCTTGCCCACATGAAAGATGTTTCTAACATCTTAAATGAAATGTTTTAGCAGTGCAGGAATCAAATATCAGTGAGATACTAGTTTTATGATCATGAACATATGTTTGAGCTTCTATGCATAAAACGCTCAGTTCAGCGTTTCTGTGAACAGAAACACTCTTTTAGTGCAACTAAGCAAATGAACAGAAAGAAAGAACAAAAATGCTGAGAACCTTCTTTCTCTGTTAGAGAATGATAGTTTGTACAAAGTGAAGACTAAAGCTTGCCCACATGAAAATATGTTTCTAACATCTTAAATGAAATGTTTTAGCATTGCAGAAAACAGATTTCAGTGAGTTACTAGTTTTATGATCATGAACATATGTTTGAGCTTCTATGCATAGAACTCTCAGTTTAGCGCTTCTGTGAGCAGTAACACTCTGGTAATGCAACTAAGCAAATGAACAGAAAGAAAGCACACAAGTGCTGAAAACATTCTTTCTCTGTTAGAAAATGATAGTTTGTACAAAGTGAAGACTAAAGCTTGCCCACATGAAAGATGTTTCTAACATCTTAAATGAAATGTTTTAGCAGTTCAGGAATCAAATTTCAGTGAGTTACTAGTTTTATGATCATGAACATATGTTTGAGCTTCTATGCATAAAACGCTCAGTTCAGCGTTTCTGTGAACAGAAACACTCTTTTAGTGCAACTAAGCAAATGAACAGAAAGAAAGCACAAAAGTGCTGAAAACTTCTTTCTCTGTTAGAGAATGATAATTTGTAAAAAGTTAAGACTAAAGCTTGCACAAATTAAAATGTTTCTAACATCTTAAATGAAATTTTTTAGCATTGCAGAAAACAGATTTCAGTGAGTTACTAGTTTTATGATCATGAACATATGTTTGAGCTTCTATGCATAGAACTCCCAGTTTAGCGCTTCTGTGAGCAGTAACACTCTGGTAATGCAACTAAGCAAATGAACAGAAAGAAAGCACACAAGTGCTGAAAACATTCTTTCTCTGTTAGAAAATGATAGTTTGTACAAAGTGAAGACTAAAGCTTGCCCACATGAAAGATGTTTCTAACATCTTAAATGAAATGTTTTAGCAGTGCAGGAATCAAATTTCAGTGAGTTACTAGTTTTATGATCATGAACATATGTTTGAGCTTCTATGCATAAAACGCTCAGTTTAGCGTTTCTGTGAACAGAAACACTCTTTTAGTGCAACTAAGCAAATGAACAGAAAGAAAGCACAAAAGTGCTGAAAACTTCTTTCTCTGTGTTATAGAATGACAGTTTGTACAAAGTGAAGACTAAAGCTTGCCCAAATAAAAGATGTTTCTAACATCTTAAATTAAATGATTTAGCATTGCAGAAAACAGATTTCAGTGAGTTACTAGTTTTTTATGATCATGAACATATGTTTGAGCTTCTATGCATAGAACTCTCAGTTTAGCGCTTCTGTGAGCAGAAACACTCTGGTAATGCAACTAAGCAAATGAACAGAAAGAAAGCACACAAGTGCTGAAAACATTCTTTCTCTGTTAGAGAATGATAGTTTGTACAAAGTGAAGACTAAAGCTTGCCCACATGAAAGATGTTTCTAACATCTTAAATGAAATGATTTAGCATTGCAGAAAACAGATTTCAGTGAGTTACTAGTTTTATGATCATGAACATATGTTTGAGCTTCTATGCATAGAACTCTCAGTTTAGCGCTTCTGTGAGCAGTAACACTCTGGTAATGCAACTAAGCAAATGAACAGAAAGAAAGAAAGCACACAAGTGCTGAAAACATTCTTTCTCTGTTAGAAAATGATAGTTTGTACAAAGTGAAGACTAAAGCTTGCCCACATGAAAGATGTTTCTAACATCTTAAATGAAATGTTTTAGCAGTGCAGGAATCAAATTTCAGTGAGTTACTAGTTTTATGATCATGAACATATGTTTGAGCTTCTATGCATAAAACGCTCAGTTCAGCGTTTCTGTGAACAGAAACACTCTTTTAGTGCAACTAAGCAAATGAACAGAAAAAAAAGCCCAAAAGTGCTGAAAACCTTCTTTCTCTGTTAGAGAATGATAGTTTGTACGAAGTGAAGTATAAAGCTTGCCCACATGAAATATGTTTCTAACATCTTAAATGAAATATTTTAGCAGTGCAGAAATCAGATTTCAGTGAGTTACTAGTTTTATGATCATGAACATATGTTTGAGCTTCTATGCATAGAACTCTCAGTTTAGCGCTTCTGTGAGCAGTAACACTCTGGTAATGCAACTAAGCAAATGAACAGAAAGAAAGCACACAAGTGCTGAAAACATTCTTTCTCTGTTAGAAAATGATAGTTTGTACAAAGTGAAGAATAAAGATTGCCCACACGAAAGATGTTTCTAACAACTTAAATGAAATGTTTTAGCAGTGCAGGAATCAAATTTCAGTGAGTTACTAGTTTTATGATCATGAACATATGTTTGAGCTTCTATGCATAAAACGCTCAGTTTAGCGTTTCTGTGAACAGAAACACTCTTTTAGTGCAACTAAGCAAATGAACAGAAATATCAGAAAACCAAGTGCTGAATAACCTTCTTTCTCTGTTAGAGAATGATAGTTTGTACAAAGTGAAGACTAAAGCTTGCCCACATGAAATATGTTTCTAACATCTTAAATGAAATGATTAAGCATTGCAGAAAACAGATTTCAGTGAGTTACTAGTTTTATGATCATGAACATATGTTTGAGCTTCTATGCATAGAACTCTCAGTTTAGCGCTTCTGTGAGCAGTAACACTCTGGTAATGCAACTAAGCAAATGAACAGAAAGAAAGCACACAAGTGCTAAAAACATTCTTTCTCTGTTAGAAAATGATAGTTCGTACAAAGTTGAGACTAAATCTTGCCCACATGATAGATGTTTCTAACAACTTAAATGAAATGTTTTAGCAGTGCAGGAATCAAATTTCAGTGAGTTACTAGTTTTATGATCATGAACATATGTTTGAGCCTCTATGCATAAAACGCTCAGTTCAGCGTTTCTGTGAACAGAAACACTCTTTTAGTGCAACTAAGCAAATGAACAGAAAGAAAGCCAAAAAGTGCTGAGAACCTTCTTTCTCTGTTAGAGAATGATAGTTTGTACAAAGTGAAGACTAAAGCTTGCCCACAAAAAATATATTTCTAACATCTTAAATGAAATGATTTAGCATTGCAGAAAACAGATTTCAGTGAGTTACTAGTTTTATGATCATGAACATATGTTTGAGCTTCTATGCATAGAACTCTCAGTTTAGCGCCTCTGTGAGCAGTAACACTCTGGTAATGCAACTAAGCAAATGAACAGAAAGAAAGCACAAAATTGCTGAAAACCTTCTTTCTCTGTTAGAGAATGATAGTTTGTACAAAGTGAAGACTAAAGCTTGCCCACATGAAAGATGTATCTAACATCTTAAATGAAATGTTTTAGCAGTGCAGAAATCAGATTTCAGTGAGTTACTAGTTTTATGATGATGAACATATGTTTGAGCTTCTTTGCATAAAACGCTCAGTTTAGCGCTTCTGTGAGCAGTAACACTCTGGTAATGCAACTAAGCAAATGAACAGAAAGAAAGCACAAAAGTGCTGAAAACATTCTTTCTCTGTTAGAGAATGATAGTTTGTACAAAGTGAAGACTAAAGCTTGCCCACATGAAAGATGTTTCTAACATCTTAAATGAAATGTTTTAGCAGTGCAGAAATCAAATTTCAGTGAGTTACTAGTTTTATGATCATGAACATATGTTTGAGCTTCTATGCATAAAACGCTCAGTTTAGCATTTCTGTGAACAGAAACACTCTTTTAGTGCAACTAAGCAAATGAACAGAAAGAAAGCACAAAAGTACTGAGAACCTTCTTTCTCTGTTAGAGAATGATAGTTTGTACAAAGTGAAGACTAAAGCTTGCCCACATTAAATATGTTTCTAACATCTTAAATGAAATGTTTTAGCATTGCAGAAAACAGATTTCAGTGAGTTACTAGTTTTATGATCATGAACATATGTTTGAGCTTCTATGCATAGAACTCTCAGTTTAGCGCTTCTGTGAGCAGAAACACTCTGGTAATGCAACTAAGCAAATGAACAGAAAGAAAGCACACAAGTGCTGAAAACATTCTTTCTCTGTTAGAAAATGATAGTTTGTACAAAGTGAAGACTAAAGATTGCCCACATGAAAGATGTTTCTAACATCTTAAATGAAATGATTTAGCATTGCAGAAAACAGATTTCAGTGAGTTACTAATTTTATGATTATGAACATATGTTTGAGCTTCTATGCATAGAACTCTCAGTTTAGCGCTTCTGTGAACAAAACACTCTGGTAATGCAACTAAGCAAATGAACAGAAAGAAAGCACACAAGTGCTGAAAACATTCTTTCTCTGTTAGAGAATGATAGTTTGTACAAAGTGAAGACTAAAGCTTGCCCACATGAAAGATGTTTCTAACATCTTAAATGAAATGATTTAGCAGTGCAGGAATCAAATTTCAGTGAGTTACTAGTTTTATGATCATGAACATATGTTTGAGCTTCTAAGCATAAAACGCTCAGTTTCGCGATTCTGTGAACAGAAAACACTCTTTTAGTGCAACTAAGCAAATGAACAGAAAGAAAGCACAAAAGTGCTGAGAACCTTCTTTCTCTGTTAGCGAATGATAGTTTGTACAAAGTTAAGACTAAAGCATGCCCACATGAAAAATGTTTCTAACATCTTAAATTAAATGTTTTAGCATTGCAGAAAACAGATTTCAGTGAGTTACTAGTTTTATGATCATGAACATATGTTTGAGCTTCTATGCATAGAACATCTCAGTTTAGCGCTTCTGTGAGCAGTAACACTCTGGTAATGCAGCTAAGCAAATGAACAGAAAGAAAGCACAAAAGTGCTGAAAACATTCTTTCTCTGTTAGAAAATGATAGTTTGTACAAAGTGAAGACTAAAGCTTGCCCACATGAAAGATGTTTCTAACATCTTAAATGAAATGTTTTAGCAGTGCAGGAATCAAATTTCAGTGAGTTACTAGTTTTATGATCATGAACATATGTTTGAGCTTCTATGCATAAAACGCTCAGTTTAGCGTTTCTGTGAACAGAAACACTCTTTTAATGCAACTAAGCAAATGATCAGAAAGAAAGCACAAAAGTGCTGAGAACCTTCTTTCTCTTTTAGAGAATGATAGTTTGTACAAAGTGAAAACTAAAGCTTGCCCACATGAAATATGTTTCTAACATCTTAAATGAAATGTTTTAGCATTGCAGAAAACAGATTTCAGTGAGTTACTAGTTTTATGATCATGAACATATGTTTGAGCTTCTATGCATAGAACTCTCAGTTTAGCGCTTCTGTGAGCAGTAACACTCTGGTAATGCAACTAAGCAAATGAAAAAAAAGAAAGAAAGAACACAAGTGCTGAAAACATTCTTTCTCTGTTAGAAAATGATAGTTTGTACAAAGTGAAGAATAAAAGCTTGCCCACATGAAAGATGTTTCTAACATCTTAAATGAAATGTTTTAGCAGTGCAGGAATCAAATTTCAGTGAGTTACTAGTTTTATGATCATGAACATATGTTTGAGCTTCTATGCATAAAACGCTCAGTTCAGCCTTTCTGTGAACAGAAACACTCTTTTAGTGCAACTAAGCAAATGAACAGAAAGAAAGCACAAAAGTGCTGAAAACCTTCTTTCTCTGTTAGAGAATGATATTTTGTACAAAGTGAAGACTAAAGCTTGCCCACATGAAATATGTTTCTAACATCTTAAATGAAATGTTTTAGCATTGCAGAAAACAGATTTCAGTGAGTTACTAGTTGTTTTCATGATCATGAACATATGTTTGAGCTTCTATGCATAGAACTCTCAGTTTAGCGCTTCTGTGAGCAGTAACACTCTGGTAATGCAACTAAGCAAATGAACAGAAAGAAAGCACACAAGTGCTGAAAACATTCTTTCTCTGTTAGAAAATGATAGTTTGTACAAAGTGAAGAATAAAGCTTGCCCACATGAAAGATGTTTCTAACAACTTAAATGAAATGTTTTAGCAGTGCAGGAATCAAATTTCAGTGAGTTACTAGTTTTATGATCATAAACATATGTTTGAGATTCTATGCATAAAACGCTCAGTTCAGCGTTTCTGAGAAACAGAAACACTCTTTTATTGCAACTAAGCAAATGAACAGAAAGAAAGCACAAAAGTGCTGAAAACCTTCTTTCTCTGTTAGAGAATGATAGTTTGTACAAAGTGAAGACTAAAGCTTGCCCACATGAAAATATGTTTCTAACATCTTAAATGAAATGTTTTAGCATTGCAGAAAACAGATTTCAGTGAGTTACTAGTTTTATGATCATGAACATATGTTTGAGCTTCTATGCATAGAACTCTCAGTTTAGCGCTTCTGTGAGCAGTAACACTCTGGTAATGCAACTAAGCAAATGAACAGAAAGAAAGCACACAAGTGCTGAAAACATTCTTTCTCTGTTAGAAAATGATAGTTTGTACAAAGTGAAGAATAAAGCTTGCCCACATGAAAGATGTTTCTAACAACTTAAATGAAATGTTTTAGCAGTGCAGGAATCAAATTTCAGTGAGTTACTGGTTTTATGATCATGAACATATGTTTGAGCTTCTATGCATAAAACGCTCAGTTTAGCGTTTCTGTGAACAGAAACACTCTTTTAGTGCAACTAAGCAAATGAACAGAAAGAAAGCACAAAAGTGCTGAAAACCTTCTTTCTCTGTTAGAGAATGATAGTTTGTACAAAGTGAAGACTAAAGCTTGCCCACAAAAAATATTTTTCTAACATCTTAAATGAAATGTTTTAGCATTGCAGAAAACAGATTTCAGTGAGTTACTAATTTTATGATCATGAACATATGTTTGAGCTTCTATGAATAGAACTCTCAGTTTAGCGCTTCTGTGAGCAGTAACCACTCTGGTAATGCAACTAAGCAAATGAACAGAAAGAAAGCACACAAGTGCTGAAAACACTTCTTTCTCTGTTAGAGAATGATAGTGTGTACAAAGTGAAGACTAAAGCTTGCCCACATGAAAGATGTTTCTAACATCTTAAATGAAATGTTTTAGCAGTGCAGGAATCAAATTTCAGTGAGTTACTAGTTTTATGATCATGAACATATGTTTGAGCTTCTATGCATAAAACGCTCAGTTCAGCGTTTCTGTGAACAGAAACACTCTTTTAGTGCAACTAAGGCAAATGAACAGAAAGAAAGCACAAAAGTACTGAAAACCTTCTTTCTCTGTTAGAGAATGATAGTTTGTACAAAGTGAAGACTAAAGCTTGCCCACATGAAATATGTTTCTAACATCTTAAATGAAATGTTTTAGCATTGCAGAAAACAGATTTCAGTGAGTTACTAGTTTTATGATCATGAACATATGTTTGAGCTTCTATGCATAGAACTCTCAGTTTAGCGCCTCTGTGAGCAGTAACACTCTGGTAATGCAACTAAGCAAATGAACAGAAAGAAAGCACACAAGTGCTGAAAACATTTCTGCCTCTGTTAGAAAATGATAGTTTGTACAAAGTGAAGACTAAAGCTTGCCCACATGAAAAATGTTTCTAACATCTTAAATGAAATGTTTTAGCAGTGCAGGAATCAAATTTCAGTGAGTTACTAGTTTTATGATCATGAACATATGTTTGAGCTTCTATGCATAAAACGCTCAGTTCAGCGTTTCTCTGAACAGAAACACTCTTTTATTGCAACTAAGCAAATGAACAGAAAGAAAGCACAAAAGTACTGAGAAACCTTCTTTCTCTGTTAGAGAATGACAGTTTGTACAAAGTGAAGACTAAAGCTTGCCCACAAAAAATATGTTTCTAACATCTTAAATGAAATGATTTAGCATTGCAGAAAACAGATTTCAGTGAGTTACTAGTTTTATGATCATGAACATATGTTTGAGCTTCTATGCATAGATCTCTCAGTTTAGCGCTTCTGTGAGCAGTAACACTCTGGTAATGCAACTAAGCAAATGAACAGAAAGAAAGCACACAAGTGCTGAAAACATTCTTTCTCTGTTAGAAAATGATAGTTTGTACAAAGTGAAGAATAAAGCTTGCCCACATGAAAGATGTTTCTAACATCATAAATGAAATGTTTTAGCAGTGCAGGAATCAAATTTCAGTGAGTTACTAGTTTTATGATCATGAACATATGTTTGAGCTTCTAAGCATAAACGCTCAGTTTAGCGTTTCTGAGAACAGAAACACTCTTTTAGTGCAACTAAGCAAATGAACAGAAAGAAAGCACAAAAGTGCTGAAAACTTATTTCTCTGTTAGAGAATGATAGTTTGTACAAAGTGAAGACTAAAGCTTGCCCACATGAAATGTGTTTCTAACATCTTAAATGAAATGTTTTAGCATTGCAGAAAACAGATTTCAGTGAGTTACTAGTTTTATGATCATGAACATATGTTTGAGCTTCTATGCAAAGAACTCTCAGTTTAGCGCTTCTGTGAGCAGTAACACTCTGGTAATGCAACTAAGCAAATGAACAGAAAGAAAGCACACAAGTGCTGAAAACATTCTTACTCTGTTAGAAAATGATAGTTTGTACAAAGTGAAGACTAAAGCTTGCCCACATGAAAGATGTTTCTAACATCTTAAATGAAATGTTTTAGCAGTGCAGGAATCAAATTTCAATGAGTTACTAGTTTTATGATCATGAACATATGTTTGAGCTTCTATGCATAAAACGCTCAGTTCAGCGTTTCTGTGAACAGAAACACTCTTTTATTGCAACTAAGCAAATGAACAGAAAGAAAGCACAAAAGTGCTGAAAACCTTCTTTCTCTGTTAGAGAATGATAGTTTGTACAAAGTGAAGACTAAAGCTTGCCCACAAAAAATATGTTTCTAACATCTTAAATGAAATGTTTTAGCATTGCAGAAAACAGATTTCAGTGAGTTACTAGTTTTATGATCATGAACATATGTTTGAGCTTCTATGCATAGAACTCTCAGTTTAGCGCTTCTGTGAGCAACAGTAACACTCTGGTAATGCAACTAAGCAAATGAACAGAAAGAAAGAAAGCACACAAGTGCTGAAAACATTCTTTCTCTGTTAGAAAATGATAGTTTGTACAAAGTGAAGACTAAAGCTTGCCCACATGAAAGATGTTTCTAACATCTTAAATGAAATGTTTTAGCAGTGCTGGAATCAAATTTCAGTGAGTTACTAGTTTTATGATCATGAACATATGTTTGAGCTTCTATGCATAAAACGCTCAATTAATCATTTTAATTGGTCGAACTACAAAATGTTTTAAATTCGCAATTTAATAAAGATTTAATGTGTTTTTAAGTTGTTTATGTAGTGTTCTAATTCTAGAGGTTTATTTATGCAAATGATGCGTGACTTTTGACGTTTTAATGGGCGTGAGCGCTGAACACTGGAGTCTCATTCAAACGCTGGAGCGGAGGGAGTTGCCATGGAAACGGGATAACAACACCATCTGAAAAACTTCTCTTGCTGCTGTTTTCACTGCTTTCAGGTGAGTTTAATACCTAAAATCACACAAATATCATATATCACTGTTCCAGACACTTTCTTACATGTAACTGACACGTTGACATGTTTTCAGGCAAGGTAAGCCGTTAACTCTTTAGTTTGAGCTCTTTTTAATGAGAGTTTGGGCTTTTAATCACATCTTTATGTGTAGATGATATGTTTTGATAGCTTTTTTAAAGGGTTTCCTGACAGTTTGTCAGTGGTTTATTGGAAGTTTATTTATCCTAAAATATGCGCTGTACTGTTAATCGGTGACGTCACTTACAAGGAGTGTGAATCAACTGAATCTAAAGTTAGTTCAAACGTGTTTTTATCTTTAATAGTAAACAAATATTGATAAAAATTAATAAAATTAAAATTGTTCTGTGGTTCACTTCTCTACAACAGAAGAGAATCTCCAAAATTTCAAAGTTTCTGAAGGGAGCTGCTGACAGAAATGCAAGGAAACACAGGTGAGCTGAGAAAGCTCTTTAATTTATTTTTTTTTTTACATTAATGTTAATTCATATGCATTTTCTCACAATATATTTTCTTATATCACCGTGCATCTGTTATATTTCAGTTATTTTAGGAAGGTTTTGACGTCCAAAACTGAGTGAGACAAACCTAAAAACATTAATGTTAATTCTGTTATTTTAAGAAACTAGTTTGTTTGTGTGTTTATATATATATATATATATATATATATATAATTTTATTTTATGCATTTCACTTCTGCTCTAGCTTGCTTCCTTTAAAATAAACCTGCCTGTATACTGAATATTGTTGGCTCTGTGATAAATGGCATGTTATGTTGCTAGATTCTTCTATGATGAAGGCAGTTCAGCAGAGTTGGAGCAGACCTCCTGTTGGACAACATCTCTATAAGGCCCTATGAACCATATAAGCAAATCCTCAAACATTCTGTTCAAAAGTTAGAGATTAGTATGATTTTATTTGTTTTTTTGAACCTTTTTTGGTAACACTTTACAGTAAGGGTACACAAATTACCATGAATTAATGCATAAATTAATGTGTGAATTATGCATTACTTCATGCATTAATATCTCATGAATTATCAGGAACTAACATGAGCTCATAATCTTTCATTGATGACTTCAAGGATGAACAACACCTTAATTAAGACATTAAGTAAGGTGAGTACATCATCGTGATTTATGATTACACATGATCATGATGTTTTCTTTGTTCACAAGAAAACAAGGTCTTTACTATACATTGTGGATAAAGCTATGCTTATGGTACAGCATTATTTTGTGCATGCAAGACTTTTTTTTTTATTATTAAAGGAATATTTAAAAAATCCACATTACCTCATGCATGCATACAGGCTAGAACAGTATATCAATTAATGTGAGAACTAATGTTTTTCATTAAATATGATATGAATTTATCAAGAATGTTCATTTCTTCTTCATAGTAGGTAAATAGACAAACCTTAACATTGGCCAATCACAGCACATATCATGTGAATTCTGTTAACATCCAAATACAGTAGTCATCATTAACTAAGCATTAGTTTCTCGTGTTTGTGGCCCCTCAACTAAAGTGTTGATCAGACCCCAACATTGGCCAATCAAAGCACATATCACATGCATTCTGTTAACATCCAAATACAGTAGTCATCATTAACTTAGCATTAGTTTCTCATGACTTCATCATGTTTGTGGCCCCTCAACTAAAGTGGTGACCAGACCCCAACATTGGCCAATCACAGCATGTATTATGTGCATTCTGTTAACATTCAAATACAGTAGTTATCATTAACTTAGCATTAGATTCTCATGACTTCATCATGTTTTTGGGCCCTCAACTAATATGGTGACCAGACCCCAACATTGGCCAATCACAGCACATATCACGTGCAATCTGTTAACATCCAAATACAGTAGCCATCATTAACTAAGCATTAACTTCTCATGACTTCATCATGTTTGTGGCCCCTTAACTAAAGTAGTGACTTGGTCCTTTGGAATAATGATAAACAGTGTGTTATTAATGATGGCATAATTGTGAAATGACATGAATATTAACATGAACGTTCAAGCTTTTGCACACAATGTACTGTGGTCACAAAGGGACTTTGATAAAAACGTTCTGCTTTATTCTTAAACAGTATAACACAGTTAAATCAACAGCAATGCCTGGGAAGAGCTGAGAAGGAATTTAGTATATGTACCAAGAACTTTAGAACCTAAAGCTAAAATATCACTCATATTGTTTTTTTGAGTATAAAATTATAACATAATGTGATATCTTCAAGTGCATTGTGTCATTTTTTCAGAAAACTATTGGCTTTCAGGAAATTACAGTTATTGTACATTATTGTGTGTGGTGTTTTAGTAAATATAATTTAAATAGAGAACAAAAAAAAAGTGAAGAAATTTTACTGCTTTTTATAAAAAAAAATCTGAAAACTCATGAAAGAAAGAATCTAATGCCTCAATATTGAAAAAAGGAACTATAATACATATATACAAGTCTTTTTGGGACACTAGATTGCACAGTTTTCACTCAGGAGCCATTTGTTTTACCCCAGTTCTCCAGGCATTTTGGATCCTTCAATCCAGTCATTTAAATGTGGTGCTCTCTGAAGCAGTTCCTGTCTAACTGCAAGCATAGTCCCACATCACATTCCTGGCACTTCCATGGGGTGCTCCTTTTGCATCATATGCAACTGTGTGAAAGGTCTTGAGTGTCACTCACAGGAACAGGCAGATGATCACATCTCTCTCTTGGGCTGCCATCCAGGGGAACACCTGTGAGCTGAGCAGCTAGCTGCTCCTGAAAGTTTTGCCATGTCATGTGCTTGTCATGGTGGATGGCACAGAACGCTTTGTGTAAAATTAAGCAGTTGGTCACTGCAATGTCCAGGAAGTGCTGGAAAATTGTTATGTACCACTTCTGTGTTTTACGGTGCACCGACTTCATTCCGTATTAGGGTGTAGCTTTGCTTTTGACCGTGGGGACATAAACCCAAGTAATAAACCCAAAAATTTGTTTTTGTTTTTATTTGTTACAATTTATTTGTTATTATGTCTTATTCGTTCTGTTAATTAAAGTTTTCTGTTTAAGCTACTTTGTCATTGTAGTATCCCTGATGTTGTGTGTGGTATTTTTTATTTTTTTCATTAAGAGTAATACTGAATCAACCTTAAACATGAATTTTGTTCCAAGAATAGGAGAGATCTAACGTTAAAGATCAAAATAAGCGCTGCAGTTGCGAGAATGGTCGCTGCCGAGGTAAATAGACGCTCTCGATCTTTCTCTGCTGTATCTTTGCAATGGCTGTAGAAATGGTTGTTAATTCTTTATTTGGTTACGGCACAGACATGTTACAGGTTAATAAAATGCTCAAAAAGTAATGGGAACAAACGACTTCCTGAGTTACTTAATTCATGTTTTACTGTTGCTTATTGTCATTGTAGGCTTAGGCTAGTTTTTTTCTATACATTTTAATGAATATACAAGTTAATAAAATGTTTTTCTTTTTTTCTTTCTTTTTTCACAAAATTTTCATTTATTTATTTTTAACACTGGTCCAAATCCTGACTGATGGCGATCCATTCTTGCCTTATTAGTTCTCTGAGTTGATCACAATTTGTGGGCTTCCCACATTCCACATGACTACTGATCACAGGTAACTTATTTCATTAAGATACAGAGATCCGCCTAGCCACCTATCCAAAAATTCAAAAGTCAATTTGTAAAGAAGTGGCTCGAAGACCATTACACTCTTGCTCTGTGACAATGGTGCTCCATCAGGCTGCGAAATGCATGGATCATCACCAAATTGCTAATGGATCGTTGAAAAATTCGCTCTTGCAGGACATTTTGATACCATTCTTTATTTATAGCTGTTTAAAAATATGAGAAAGCCCACTCCCATGGTTGAAAAGCAACCTCACAACATGGATGGTCTCAGGATACTTCACGATTTTCTGATCATTCTAAATGCATTTTAATAAACTGAATCATGCAGCGAAAGAACGTGCACTGGTCTAACAATTCCTATTGCCTAAGCTAAACCTTAGCTAACTTACATGATAGCTCTCTCATGAGTCATGGATGTCAGCAAGACTAATTTTTACTAACTATATTTGCCTTTTGGACAATTGGCTGTAAATCCGAGGCACAGGTAGCTTTTATTCATCACCACTCACCTCCACAGCAAGACAAACACTACTGGAAAGGAAGGGAGGGCTTTACTTCTGTGACTGTGATGTGCAGCTGATCAATGTGTGCAACACTGCTGTGCTGCAGAGATCGGAGACAGGCATCGGAACTCAACAGTTAATAAACCCGACCAGATATTTCAATTTTTTTTATTTGTTTGACAGGGAAAGAAACGCAAATACATTATATATATATATATATATATATATATATATATATATATATATATATATATATATATATATAAAGCACTTTTTCTTGACGAAGAAAAAGGGCAGGTGCCCAAGCCCCCTTTGATGTCTGTGTGTGCATGTGCCTGCTCCTTGAAGTTCTTGATGATCCGGTTAATGGTCTTTCAGGTGCAATATTCTTTGTAGCAATTTTCTTGCATGTGAGGCCATTTTGATGCAAAGCAATGATGGCTGCACGTGTTTCTTTGGAGGTAACCATTGCTAACAAGAACACAATGATTCTTCCCTCCTTTTAAAGCAATCGTCTGCTCTTACAATCTAAATAGTATGATAGTGATTTCACCTGACTAGTATTCATTTACACTTTCACAGTTAACGTTAGCTGGTAATTTTGTGGCAGGATCAAAAAAACAGTGATCTTTTTTTTTTAAGTAAATTTTTTTTGGCCAATGAAGCTTTTAGAAATTATTTAAAATGCAGCTGATCACTCTACACAATAATCTAGAAACAATGTGAATGAACATCACAACAGCTTAAGCAGCAAACTTGGCAAAACACAATTTATGTCCCTGCCAAAACTTTTGGCTATGACTGTATAGAATGTTGTTCACTGCGCCACCTGGTGGATATTGTGTGAAGCACAATAATGGTTTAAAGAAATCTGAAAAAGCTCCTGCAGGTAGCTTCGTGATCACGCTTGGCGAATTGCAGGCTTATGCGTGAAAAAGGACACATTCTTAAACGACACATCTGTAGTATCATGCCTACCAAGATGCATGGCAATTTGCTTAAAATTCTTATACAAGCAATGCAATACCTTACTTTATTTTAACAAACAAACCAATATGGTACACAAAGACAAGATAAAATGTGACCAGATGGCTGGAGATTGACCAGCTGAGAGCAGTTATAGCTTTGACAGAGTGACAAAGTTCCAAATCCTGTTTGTCCAGCAGCTCCTCTGGTATCAACTGTTATGATTCTTAAGTCAGTGGACAACATATAAAATTAGTCTTCGCTCAGGGAGTGGTTAACAGTGTAACAATACAAGTTCACTCAAACCATCAATTTTGCAAATCAATGGGAATATACTTAATGGAAATATATTTAACAAGTGCAATAGCTAAAAAATAACAAGGACACTTATGAAATGTGTAGTTAATATTATAAAAAAAAAGAGAAAAGAAACTGCATCACTATATTAACCAGCACTAGTACAATGATACTGTGTGACCCAGGTCTTTGTGGAATTGACAGTTTCCCAGAAAGAAAAACAAATGAAAACAGAGAGATATTACAGATGGCCAGTCCATGAAAACACACTAACATACACTAGAGTATTAATTCTCAGCCCTTCAATTCCTCGGTTGAGCAAACAAAGCCCTGAATAATAATAAATGTTCATAAGGTGTAAGATAAAAAAAAAAAAAAAAAAAAAAAAAAAAGGAAAATAAAAACAAAATAACATGAGAGATACAGCAGATCACAGATAACAGAGCTGTGGACATAACAAATGGCATAACACTCTTCCACTTAAAGCTCCTACTCCCTTTCAGAATGTCTTTTATGTTTACATAAGATTCTCTCAGAGTTTTTCCCACAACAGTGTAGTGTTTAGGACAGCACAAGACATTTGAATAGAATTGTTGGTAGTTTCATTAGAGGAAAGCATCCTCATCACCAGTTAAGTAGGTTGCTCCGTCCGAGAGTCATGAAATAAACTTGGCTCACCCCTCCAGAGTGCACAGAGGCGAAGAACACCTAAAGAAACAAAGTGACTGCAGATGTTAAGATTACATATAATTTATAATCAATAAAGGGTTTACCCCTCCACAAAAAATGTCACTGTTTATTCAGCCCTCATTCCAAACCTGTATGCATTTTTCTTCACAATAGAGGACAAGAAAAATGTCTCTGTGTGTACACAAAGTAAATGGGATCTTTATTTTTTAACTGCATAGAAAAAAAAAAAAAGGAGTGTTTTATCAGCAGGACAAAAATGGTAACAAAATTTTGCGGTATCTTTGTTCCACACTACATGAACGAACTTAATAATAACAATAAACTAAACAAAAAAACAAAAAACCAACCTTTTTGAATGAAAACACAATTTAAAAAAATTAAGGGAACACTTAAATCACAAAAAAAAAATTAAGGGAACACTTAAATCACACATTGGATCTTGATGAACAAAATATTCAAGACTTTACTTATATACACTGTGTAATTCTTTGAGAATAAAATTATGTGACATTGGTCAATGCAAACCAAAATCATCAAATTTGATTGCAACTGTTACTATTATTGCACTTGTATACAAAACTTTGTATTTTATACTTGTTATAGAGTGTTGTGACGTCATGTGCACTGCCGCTGGTGGTAATCGACCACCGCAGTGACGTGGTTGTCATGGCGACCGTCACAGTCCTACTTAACTTCTTTTTTTTTGTTACCATAAGGTGTGCCATAATCTGTTTTTTTTTTTCTGTTTTTTTTGTGTGTGTGGATGTCTAACCTTGTCATTTCTTTCACATAGAAACTTCAACTGTTGTGCCCTCTTGTGCATGAACACACCATCCAGGTGACCAGTCTCCAAAGAACGGATCTCAATAGCTTTCTCCCCCCAGCCCATGATCTGGTTCGATCTGATGTAAGCTACAAAAAGATGCAGAAGAGATCATGATCACAATTAAAGTTCAATTAACTGATATATTCCTGACATAAATTAAAATCTGATAAAGAAAATATACACACACACCAGATCTTAGTAAGGACATTGCACAGACTTTCATTAATTTTCAGGTTAATGATATTTTCTATCACCTAACCCAACCCCTAAACTCACCAACACAGAAACATGTGAAGAACATTACATTTAAATAAAAACACCTTTTGGCTGATTTAAAAGCCCTTTAACTAGTGAGGACCAGTAAAATGTGCTCACTAGTGGGTTGTCCAAGTATTTCAAAATATAAGTATATTGTGGTGAGCTGCCGTCAACCTGGGAACTATTAAAAATAAACAATCCACTTGTTCCTGATGCTGGGATCCTTATGAATGATCCAAATCATCCAATAATTAATCAATTGACAGTAAATAATTTCAGAGTAAGTCAAAATAAAATCAAATGTAACAATTTATTATCAGTCAGGTAAATATGTATTATGCCAATTACATAGCCAATTCAAAGATATCAAATCAATACAAAACATAAAATTCTCAAAGATGAATCTAAGAGTAAGATGCATACCTGGCTTCTAGAAATATACATAGGACACACTTCATGCTATGGACTCATTCTGGCTACAGAATCGCCCTGATCCTTTTGCAACATTTCCTTAATTACTTCAGACCAAGACAAATATCCCACGAGATGTAGACAGGAACTAACAATTGGAATTTGCATTGATTATGAAGAGACAAAAGGCATTTTGCATGAAAGACACTGGGAAATGGCCACCCTCTACAATGTGCAAAACATCTCTTAACTCTTAGGATCTGTATTACCTTTTAGCCTACTTCTTGTAAACTTGAGACCATTGTACCAGTCACCCTGAGACAATTCAAATGGCACCAAACATGACTCTAAATATTACTAGCATTCATGTAAAACATTATATTCTACTACTGACCATTCTGAGTGAGCTGGGTGAAGGGAAGGATGGGTGAGGGGAAGGAAGGGGATGAGGAGGAACCAATGCAAATGTGAGAGGCATTTTCTCGCATTTTCTCTCAGTGAGATGTGAAAACAGTTAATGCACTGTGTGTCTATTTTCTGTCTCAGAAGATCAAAGAGTCTGACGTTCTGTAATTCTTACAGCAATATCAGCTGACTTTTCTCTCTGGATAACCGATCGGATCTGTCTTTCCAGCACAATATTTAAATAAGTCTGCAGAGACAGGCCCAGTGCAAAGTCAACCTGAAGTGGTGGGTTTTCTTTTTTTTTTTTTTACCCCAATTTTTATTATACAGACAAAATGAAAAACAAACAATCATAAAAGAGAAAACATTGTCTGCACTTTTTTCCTTTTTACACATTTCTTTCCCACATATAACTAAATGAGGAAAGAGACAAGGAGAATAATAAAAATAAATAAATAGACATAGCCACCCCCCACCCTAAGAACCCCCAGGAGGATTAGAAAATATAAGACAAACAGTATTTGTATACAATTATACTTATAAGATGCATATAATAAAAAAGAGAGAGAAAAAAGAAAAGGAAAAACAAGTATAATCAACTATACCAATAGTATATATGGATGGTAAAGTATTAATTGGAAATAGTATAAAGAAGCATACAAACATACACATATGCATCCAAAACAATACACACATATACCGGTTCAAAAATCGGTTCAATGTTTGCACACCCATGATTTACATAATTAGTCGGAATCTAGAGAGGACATGGAGTCGTAAAGATTTAGAATCGGGTTCCAAGTTTTATAACATTTATCAGTTGAGCCCCGAGTAGCATATTTCAATTTTTCAAGTAAGAAGGAATGACATCAGATCCTTTAACCAAGAGGTAGTTGGGGGAGGGGTTGGACACTTCCAATGCAACAAGATGCACCTTCTAGCTATAAAAGAAGCAAAGGCAATAACCTCTGCTTTCTGCCTTGTGATAGAAGACAGGAGAGACACGCCGAAGATGGCAACTATAGGACATGGAGATAAAGAAACATGCAGAGCCCTAGACATGAAGTCAAAAAAAGAAGCCCAAAATGAGGCCAATTTTGGGCAGCTAAAGAACGTATGAGTGTGATCAGCGGGAGAGAAGGAGCATCTGGTACAGGAGTCTTCTGTTTGTGGGAACAATTTATGAAGTCTAGCTTTAGTCAAATGAATTCGATGCAAAAACTTTTAGCTGAATGAGACTTAGCCGAGCACATACAGTGGTAGAGTTAACTCTAGCAAGGGCCTCAGACCATAGCTCTTGCGATAACTTGATTTGCAACTCATTCTCCCAGGTTATCTTCAAGCAGTTAAGAGAAGATGTACTAGATGAAAGTAACATGGCATGGATAGAGGATATACGACTACCACCTGTAGAAGCTGACAATAATTTCTCAAGCAGAGATTTTTCTGGTAATAGAGGGAAACTGGGGAAATTGGTTTTGGCAAAATTACGGAGTTGAAAATACCTGAACAAACCTGTAGAGTTTAAGTTAAATTTGGAAATAAGATTGGTAAATGTAGCAAAATAATTATCAATAAAAAGATCTGAAAAACAAACAATGCATTTATCTCGCCATCTTTTAAAAGTGTGATTTATTTGTTGAAAGCAAATCAAATTCAGTTTGCAACTTCAAACGTTTCACCTTAAGATCGGGTTTGGGATCGCGGGAATACTGGCTATCCACCTCTAAAATTGAATGGATAAGCTCTTGCTGACGAGATTTCCTGATCTTAGCTAAGTGAGCACTAAAAGAAATTATTCTGCCACGAATAAACGCTTTAAATGTCTCCCATAAAAGAGAAGCAGATACTGATTCAGTTTTGTTAGTCTCAATCAAAAAAGTCAATATTTTTGGATAAAAATTCACAGAAATCAGTTCTGGCAAGAAGTCTTACATCGAATTTCCACTGAGGTCGGCTCTTAAAAGGAGGTAAAAAAGAAATATCTAACATATGTGGGGCATGATCAGAAATAACAATGGCTGAGTAATCTGAAGAAATAACTGAAGAAAGTAGGGCTTTGTCAAGAAAGAAGTAATCGATCCGTGAGTAAACATGGTGCACGCTAGAGAAAAATGAAAATACTTTATCAGAAGGAAGGAAAAAGCGCCAGGGGTCTACACAGCCTATTTGGTTTGTCAGTGAAATTAAAGACCTGGACATAGTGGAAGATGATGTAGATTTAGTCACAGATTTATCCAGATTATTATCGATAACACAGTTGAGGTCCCCTCCAAAAATAAGGTGATGGGGAATCAAGATTTGGGATTTTCGAGAAAAGCATGGACATAAAAGTAGGGTTGTCCCAATTAGGGGCATATACATTTACTAAAACTACAGGGGTATGGAAAAGAACACCACTGACAATTACAAAGCGTCCTTCAGGATCTGAGATTACTTGCTTTGCTAGGAACATGACTCTTTTATGTATCAAAATTGCAGTACCTCTGGATTTGCTATTAAAACTAGAGTGATACACTTGACCAATCCATTGTTTACGCAACCTGATGTGATCACCCATCCGCAAATGCGTCTCCTGGAGAAACATAATATCAGAGGACAGTGTTTTTAGATGTGAAAAAACTCTGGAACGTTTAATTTGGCCACCTAACCCACGTACATTCCATGTAATGATTCTAATATTGTGCCCCAAACCCTCCTCCCTTTGAGTTAACAGGGGGTCCTTATTCATAAAACTGCAAAGGAGAACATAATGAACTAAATTGGCGGAAAAATAAAAAAAAACTATGTTATTTTAACATCAAGCCGGTTAACATGTGTGAAAAACAAAATTAAAAACCAAATAAGACACAAGAATCCTCCATCAAACACAACCCCAGAACATGCCCAGAACATAGAGAACAAAAACACAAATATTTTCAAAAACAACAAAAGAAAGACCCTTCTGATACTCGTCCACTTAGACATGGCGAGTCGCCAGAAAAAACTTTATCTCAACCGATTAAGTAGTGGAGTTGACTCCGACAAACGTAAAGAATTTAACACCAATAAGACAAGCTCTCCTGATAAAGAATAGACAGGATGCAGTTCAGCAAATGTGCAAAACGAGTACACAAGTTGAAGCAAGTAGCTATAAAGTCTGGCAAGAAAAGAGGTGAGTCGAGCAAAAACCTGAACACTAAATTAGTCTGAGTGAATATTGAAAGACTATATGACTTTCAAGCACACACACACACACACACACACAAAAAAAAAAAAATTAAAATAAATAAAAATAAATAAATAAATAAAATATTTTTTTTAAATTACACAAAAAAAAACAAAAAACATTGAAATTGAAATATATAAAAAAATGAAATTAGATATATATTAATCAATAAAAGGGAGAGAAAAAAATTAAGTGTTATACATTATCGCAAATTAAATGATGTGTGTATATATTAATCAGTAGAACGAAAGAGAAAAAAAAAAAAAATGTACATCTGTACATTAAGTGTTCAGAGCATAAAGCATTTACTCACGGGTATATATAAAAGAAAAGAAAAAAAGAGGCAGGAGTCTCTCCTTATCTTCAACGCTGCCCATAAAGTTACTCAGTAAAGTTTTGATGGTAGAATTTTTCTGCAGCATCAGGAGAGTCGAAGTAGAACTCCGAGCCGTTTTATGACACGCGAAGTCTAGCTGGGTAGAGCATGCCCAAAACGAACACCGCGTTTGTACAACAGGCCCTTGACATTGTTGAACGAAGCTCTCCTATTAGACAACGAAGAACAGAAGTCCTCGTAAAATTTGATCCTATGACCCTTGAATGTAATTTCTTTGGAGGATTTCGCCCATTTGAGCACGGCCTCCTTCTCAATGTAACGGTGAAATCTCACTATAATCGGACGGGAATTTTGACCTTGGCGGGGTTTGGGTCTCAGGCTCCGATGGGCTCTGTCAAGCTCCGGAGGTGCGGGAAGGGCATCGCCGACAACCTCGGTGAATAAATCTGTCATAAACTGCCTGACATCCTTTCCCTCGATATCCTCCGGAAGACCAACCACCCGAATATTTTGCCGTTTGGACCGCGAGATGAGATCTTCCACGTTAGCTCTTAAAGCGACGTTCTCCTCCGTTGCCAACACCAACTTCGACTGAAGTGTAGAGACCTCCTGCTCGAGATGAGTAATCCTGTCGCTGTGATCGGATAAACTAGTTTCCATATCAGTGATGGTAGTCGCCTGAGTCGCCAAGGTAGACCCAATAGAGGCAATGGACGAGTGAATGGACTCAAGCGACGAATTCAGCAGCGCGGTAAGTTCGCCAGTCATGTTTCTCCTCAGTTTGTCAAGTTCGCTCACCAGCGTGTCAGTTGTTAGCGGGTTTGTAGCGTCGTCCGACATCTTGCCGCTTTCTCTTGCCCAGGATGAGGCACTTTGCTTTGAGGGTTGTTTTTACCGCCAGCTCGTGTACCTTTACTCATTAGGAACAAGTAACCAAGACCAAAAGTAGCGCAAAAGAAAAACGAACCAGCCCCCAATATAGTGTTATGAAAAATAATTGTGAATTTTAAGTCGGAGCTCTTACACTACGCGTCTCTCCACTACATGGCAAAACCGGAAGTCCACCTGGTGGGTTTTCTTTTGAAAAGCATTTTCAATAGCGGGACATTTTACAAATCAATGATAAGACTCATTAGTGCTCAACACAGGTGTTCTCCATCTTTTTTTCCTGACAGTTCGCGAGAGAGGGGGATGTTTTGTGTGATGCCGACCTGTGAATGCAGACACGATAGGTGGATTGCGTTTACATTACAGGTCCTTCTCAAAAAAATAGCATATTGTGAAAAAGTTCATTATTTTCCATAATGTAATGATAAAAATTAAACTTTCATATATTTTAGATTCATTGCACACCAACTCAAATTTCAGGTCTTTTATTGTTTTAATACTGATGATTTTGGCATACAGCTCATGAAAACCCAAAATTCCTATATCAAAAAATTAGCATATTTTATCCGACCAATAAAAGAAAAGTGTTTTTAATACAAAAAAAGTCAACCTTCAAATAATTATGTTCAGTTATGCACTCAATACTTGGTCGGGAATCCTTTTGCAGAAATGACTGCTTCAGTGCGGCGTGGCATGGAGGCAATCAGCCTGTGGCACTGCTGAGGTGTTATGGAGGCCCAGGATGCTTCGATAGCGGCCTTAAGCTCATCCAGAGTGTTGGGTCTTGCGTCTCTCAACTTTCTCTTCACAAATTTCCCACAGATTCTCTATGGGGTTCAGGTCAGGAGAGTTGGCAGGCCAATTGAGCACAGTAATACCATAGTCAGTAAACCATTTACCAGTGGTTTTGGCACTGTGAGCAGGTGCCAGGTCATGCTGAAAAACGAAATCTTCATCTCCATAAAGCTTTTCAGCAGATGGAAGCATGAAGTGCTCCAAAATCTCCTGATAGCTAGCTGCATAGACCCTGCCCTTGATAAAACACAGTGGACCAACACCAGCAGCTGACATGGCACCCCAGACCATCACTCACTGTGGGTACTTGACACTGGACTTCAGGCATTTTGGCATTTCCTTCTCTCCAGTCTTCCTCCAGACTCTGGCACCTTGATTTCCGAATGACATGCAAAATTTGCTTTCATCCGATAAAAATACTTTGGACCACTGAACAACAGTCCAGTGCTGCTTCTCTGTAGCCCAGGTCAGGCGCTTCTGCCGCTGTTTCTGGTTCAAAAGCACACGCCTGTGCACGGTGGCTCTGGATGTTTCTACTCCAGACTCAGTCCACTGCTTCCGCAGGTCCCCCAAGGTCTGGAATCGGTCCTTCTCCACAATCTTCCTCAGGGTCCGGTCACCTCTTCTCATTGTGCAGCGTTTTTTTGCCACACTTTTTCCTTCCCACAGACTTCCCACTGAGGTGCCTTGATACAGCACTCTGGGAACAGCCTATTCGTTCAGAAATTTCTTTCTGTGTCTTACCCTCTCGCTTGAGGGTGTCAGGTCGGCAGTCTTACTCATGATTGCAGTTTTTAGTAATGAACCAGGCTGGGAGTTTTTAAAAGCCTCAGGAATCTTTTGCAGGTGTTTAGAGTTAATTAGTTGATTCAGATGATTAGGTTAATAGCTCGTTTAGAGAACCTTTTCATCATATGCTAATTTTTTGAGATTGGGTTTTCATGAGCTGCATGCCAAAATCATCAGTTTTAAAACAATAAAAGACCTGAAATATTTCAGTTGGTGTGCAATGAATCTAAAATATATGAAAGTTTAATTTTTATAATTAAATTATCTAAAAAAAACAAAATTATCACAACAATCCAATTATTTGACAATTACCATTCAACTGATGCTTCGTCTCAGTGTGCCTACTTATAATACACCCTTAAAGTATGTACTCTTCTGGTGAATAAAAAGTGCACACTTTTGAGTGTGTAGTAGAAGCAAGCTTTGGGATATACTTTCACGTCACACAATTGCGTCTTTAAAGGACCGCTCTGTCACACATTTTACATGCACCCTGTCACTGTAAACTGGCCTGTCAATCATCATCATAGTTAACATCCTCCACATTTCATTTAATTTAACTTCCTACCGTACTGGAGAGAAAAGTAGCAGCACATTGATCTGCCAGTTGCGGGTCTTTCATGTGGAGAACTCTGCTCATATTTTCTGTATAATGATGCATTCAAAAGTTAACGACCAAATGGATGTTTATAAAAGTTCACATTGCTGTTGCAGATGGAATATAACATGGATAACAATAAATATATATATTTTTTTTTACCAGGTTAAATGTTGATTATAAGTAACCCCTTTTTGTAAACCTCTCTACCTAACCATGGATCGTGCATCTGCCACGTTTGTAGTTTTTGTTTTATTCGTGTTTGTAGTTCGGGACCAAATCCTTCGCCAAAGCGCAATGGATTGTGGGCAGTTTTAGCTGATTGCTGATCGGATAACATTCTGATTAGAAGTGCGTTTACACTTGTCTTTTCAGGTCACAGGTCGCATGTTAATGCCAAGTGTAAATGCAGCCTAATATGGAGAGTAGTAACATCAACAAATTGATCTATACAAACTAGGGATAAGTCGATCCGATATTCATATCGGGTAACAGCTCCGATACTGCCATTTTTATTGGATCGGGTATCGGTCAGAGAGGGCCGATCCAAATCCGAGATTTTTTTTTCTTCCGATTGTGCGAATTATTCTGTGTTACTTCTGAAGCATATGGTAGCACAAAGTCTTTTCTCCACTGTGGCTGTCAGTCATTCATTCAGCCTTTAAACCTTGGTCGTGTTCGGTTACGACAGTCAGCTCAGCAAAGCTCTCTCCTAGATCATTCTGTGTTCCCATTATTATACGTGATTTGCAAATACATGTCTATGATTTTGCAAAATGGACTTTATCTTCTTGCCGGAGATTAATGTTTTGTTACTTGCTACCGGGTGTCTGTGAGAACAAAACACGGGCAGAGAAAAGACTATAAAATATTTTAACATGCACAGTAACTGAAATTTAAAACTGTTAAAAGAAAGGCTCAATAACTGTTGCACAGATATAATACACTATGCATCAATTTCGCTTTTTTTTGGAAAAAACTTCACTGAACCCTAGTTATGGAAATGGAGGCGAAAAAGGTGGATCGAAGCATCCCTAATAATGTTATAGTATATACTTATATATTAATACATTCATGAATGTTTTTAATGAATGGATTTTATAATAATATAAATAGCAATGTGTAAAATTTTACCATATTTAGTGCAACACTTTTATTTGTTCCCCACAAAATACTGTTTTTTTCACTAAATGTTGGATTTCTAAAATTATTGTGCACTGATTTTTCTAGAATAACTTTTGTTGCCGAATTATCCACTAACCTAGTTTATGATAATTCCCTAAGTCCCTAATGACTTATAGCACGCAGCGCTTTGCATTAAAAAGTGCAAAGCACAAAGGAAAGCAAAATTGATGCACAGAAAAAATGACAATAACAATCCAAAAAAATTAAATCAATTGTTACATTCACAAAAAAAAAAAAAAAACTTAAATCAGATTCACTTCAATTAGAAATATAATTAGAAACTTTGCACACCATCAGTCAAATCCTCTTCATGCTCTATTTAATATTTCATTAGCTGCACTCAAGCAAATTATTTATGTACTTCATCCACAACTCTCGATTCTTGTTTTCCACTAGGAATCAAGAAAAGAGCATGTTTTCTGCAATCTGAAGATGAACAAATGTTCAACTTACCCACAGAGGTGGGCATCTCACCCCACTGCAGCACCACGTCTTTGGTGATCCTTCCATAAGTGTTTACATACACACCTTCATCCTCATAGCACACCAACAGCTCAATGCCTTCTGTGTTTGGGAGGATGATGATGGCATGGGTCTGGATACTCGTTTGAATCTGAGAAAAAGTGCAAAGTATTTGATTAAAGTGATTATAGAATGCATGACTGGTCCTTCAAATAATTTAAAACAGTAAAGATCATAATGTTAAAAGCTGGAATAAAAAAAAGAGCATCTGACAATACTTAATTCAGTATTCAAAGTCCTAAAAAAGCTTACATGTGTGGGAAGGTAGATGTCATAAACTGCCCCTGAATCCACATCTACAGCATGAAAACCAGAGCAGGAGCCATAGATGACCTTTAATCTTTGACCCTCTTCCACAGTGAGATCAACTAAGTGAGGCTTGTGGACTAGGTCTCCAAATGACTACAAAACAAGATGGCAATATCAGTTAAGAGATACAACCACCACTTTGATTTTCAAAAACTTTACATTTTTTTATTACTACAACCTGCAATTCAATTTCAAGTCACCTTTATTAGTGCTATATACAATACAGTTTGTTTGTTAAAAGCAGCTTCACAGAAATATACAGTGTTGAGGCCCGTTCACACCAAGAACAATAACTATAAAGATAACTATAAAGATAACGATATTAGCGTCCACACCAACGAACGATATCTTCTGTTTATTCCAAGTGCATGCTCGTCTGGCGCTTTAAATTCTCGAGCTCGTTACAGCAGGATGGATTCTGATTGGCTGTCAATTTTTTATCGTTCATCAGTTGAAAAAAAAAAAATCGTTTTGAAAGTGATTCCAACTATATCGTTTTTCTTTGTCTTTATCGTTACAGTTGTGGTGTGGACTCTGCTGTTCATTAATACTGAAAACGATTTTTAAAACTATATCTTTATCGTTATCTTTATAGTTATCGTCCTTGATGTGAACAGGCCTTTAGGGTTGTAAAATTCTTCACTTATGAAAGGACAGCAGTGGTGCAATGTTAAAACAAATTCCAATTCATATAAAAATAAAAACAATATAAAAACATATAAAAAATTATTTAATATAAAAACATAAACATAACATTTTTTTTAAATATAAAAACAAATTCCAATTCAAATGCAAAGCAGCTCTAAAAATACAAAAATGTTATTCAGCTAAATTCAGTTCAGTGTTGATTCAATCAGTTCAATAACCGTCAATGTTGCAATGATTCTCCCTATGTACAAGTCCTATTTGTGATGCTCTCTGCCCTATTTAGCATAGACACAGCCCTGCGTGAGAAGCAGCAGTCCGCAATTACTGTTTTCTTACTCTAGCTGCTTGTCAGCGCCAAAGTGACATTAGAAGTGTTGGGTTTTGGGATGCATCAACTAACATAGGAGTCTCCACAGACTCCCTCCATCTGAGCTGCTGTGTTAAACTTTAATTTTTGAAGGAAATGTCACAGGAATAAATCGTCCTATTGATTGTGTCCTATATGATTGTGCCAATCATTTTACACCAGACTGCCTCACAAACAAGGGTCATTTCAATGCTAAATTTTCGCAAAAGTTGATTCTGAAAGAGGGATCGATACCAACGCTTCGTGTGTGAACATCAGCTCCAGACAAAGCAAGCACGTCACATTTTGTTTTCCAAAATGTCTTCAATCGATTGCACTGCATTTTATGTATAATAATTTTTATTCTTAAATGTTTTAATTCATTTTAAATAAAATCATTAATTTTTTTACATTCCTTGTTTTATTGTTGTGATTATTTATTTTTATGATTATTTTAATTCCTTTTATATGTTGAGCACTTTAAATTACCATTGTGTATGAAATGTGCTATATAAATAAACTTTGCCTTGCTTTGCCTTTGTGAAAGAGCTTCTTAGCACTCTGTAAGGCTAATGTTGCTAAAGCTACCATTGTCTCTGCCTATTTTCACTGATGCTGCCTTCACATTCTACCAGAATAATTGTAAATAGGAATGTGGTAGATAAAACATTGCATATGAAAGCAATCATAAATCAAACACACTATATAAAAAAACAAAAACAAAAAGAATAATTGATTGTTGTGGCCGGATTGGTATAGATATTTATAAACCATAATTTGACAGGTAGCATTTTTTGTTGTCAAATTGAATTACCTACTGTTTTAATGGGAGGTAGCAAAATCTGACAGGGTAGCACAAATTGACATGATTTCTTGAAGCTCCACCCTCTTCTGAAAAGAGCACCAGCTCATTTGCTTTTAAAGGGATAAACACAAAAATGGCAAGTTTTGGCTCATACCCTAAAAGTGGCAACTTTAACAAGCTATAAAAAAAAAAAAGATCTGTGGGGTGTTTTGAGCTAAAACTTCACATATACACTCTGGGGAAATCAGAGACTTTTTTTACATCTTGTAAAAAAAGGCATAATAGGTCACCTTTAAGGTTTTGGTTTAAGGTTAAGGTTTTTCAGACCCCAAATAAATAAGCCAAAGAAACCCAAACTCCATTAGGTGACAGAATTGAAAAAAAAAAAAAAAACCTCAAGAGAAATCAGGCTCAGTGGGGGACCAGAACTCTTCTGGTCTAAATCAACAAACATTATCAATTATAAGGGGTGTCCCCGAAGCCGAATACCTTATTTGGAAAGGCATGGATAATGGCTTCAAAAATGAATAACGGATAACGAATAATTCTGCCCGAATATTCAGGTGAGGCTGCAGCACAGTCTGGTGTTTGCTAGATTCACAGGTGAGCCAGGGGATCAGCGCAATATTTTACACAAACCTCTAAATTCACTCAATGAGTGTGTGAAGTGAATGAACGTAAACTTTATGAATGAAAAGAGTGCAAATCAAACACCGCATTGCTGTTGCCACTACGTGCATCTCTTAGAAATCAGAGCTTGGCAAGAGTAGGCCTAATATTACCTAAAATATTACATCATTTTTATATATACATTATATTTGTGTATATATAAAAAAGGCAATGATTTAAACCTTATAGCCTACGATATGATACACGAATGAATAAGCACAGCACGATTGCCAATCAAACTGTTATCTTTTTTTCCCCATAGGTTTTCCAGACCTGCAAATTACTTAAGTGAAATACTTTTTTAAACTCTGCAGGAACCGGTGAGCCAAAGGAATTCATGTTGTTTTACATAATCCTCTAAAATTACAATGCAGTAACAAGTGTGTGAAGTAGCTAAATGAGTTTATAAATGAAATAAGTGCAACTAAAATAGCAGTGTTGCAGTTGCCTTTTTCCATGCATTTCCTGGAAATGACTTAATTTCCATATTTCTAAATTGCGTAGGAACCCTTAACTGTTTTAATTTAGATACTTAAATATCTATTTATTGGATCACGAAAGGTACCCAAGCTGGGATTCGAACTCACGTTGCTCGAAGCACTGCACTGAAAAAACAGCTCCGAGTGTTAGATGTTTAAATAGGCTAAATATTATAATCATAAAAAAATAATTATTTTAGTTATACACTGCATATTTGTTCAGTGATAACTACGAAAAAAAGATAGTCTGTAAAACTATAAACATAATGGTCTTATCAAATACCGAGCTCCGCCTACTTCCAGTTTTATCCAAATACAAAATACAGATACAAATAATTTTGTGGTTGATACAGATACAAATACAGATTCAAATACTGGCTTCACTGCACACTCCTTCAGCCTACAGATAAGTATACATCAAATCTGAATTAGGTGGAAAAATGGTGACTTAAATATGTCAGGTATTGCACTCACCTTAAAAGCCATAAACTTGTGGTACGGCTTTGGTGCCCAAGCATACACTTCCACTACATTTTTCAAGGCAATAACCAAGAACTTGATTCTTTCATATTTAACTAGAATGTGACAGAAAAAGACATTTTATGATCGTATCCTACAGATTCCAGTTGTACTAACCATGTCTGACAGCTGGAAACTTACTTACCAACTTTGTAGTGCACACATCCCTCCAGCTCCCCCACTGTCGTCCAACCCTGTTTCTTTTCCACCTCAGGGTCATTATGCAGAATCTTGTTCCTCAGCCATGAGAGATAATAAACTCGCAGTTTGTTCTTCTTTCCTGTACAAGGGTATGATTATAAACAACATTTAAAATATTCACTAAAGGAATGAACAAGTATTTAAACATGCTCTGATAAGTCTGTCATATATTTTCCAACCTGATATTGTCACAAGAATATTAAGGCCTTCAAGAACATCCATTTGTTGAAAACGGCGTCTGTTAATAAGTGGATAAACTTTCCCCTGCCCACTACGATCAAGAAGCATGAGGCCACTTTCAGTTCCTACCAACAGATTTACTCCTACACAGCGAGAGAGAGAGTGATAAAAAATACACAATAAAATGTTTATTTCCTGTATCCACATATCCTATGTCCAGTGCGCAATTACTGTGTACTACATACCCCAGAGTGCAGCACAGAGAATCTCAGAATTAAACCTCTTTTTGTATTTGCGGATTTCAGGTGTGTCACTCTGTGGACGAGTGTTTATTGGGTTTACATTCACCACAGAGCCCTTACGGGATGGGTCCTGCAGACGTCCATCATTACTAAAGCCTGTTGAGAAAACATACTCATACAATCAACTTGTGATTTAAATGTTTTTAGCTAAAATATATTGATTAATAATTTAAACATATTTCATGTTTAAATATTTTAAGAATTTAAATATACTTCAAGAAAAAACAAAAAGATTCCATTGATTTTTCATTATAACACTGCAAACACTGGCTCTAAATGATAAATACACATGATTAGTAGTTTTATATATCACAATATAATGATTTTGCTATTTTATATTTGTTATTAAAAAAGAATAAAGATACAATTGAAAAACAGTGCTTTATGTTTTTACAGCAGGTCTATTTAATAGTAGCATTCAAGTAAAATAATAGAGAAATTGAATAATCTGTAGTGGTCCTTACAGGGCAGTATACTGGATTTTGGTCACGACACTTCATTTAACAGCAAACTGTGCCTCTCCTTTCTCATTTCCACTCCACGTGAGACTCAAGAGTAGTGATGTCTGATTTTATATATTTGCAGTATATTCAGTATAGCAGAATGTCTATCGATAGACACTTTATATTGTCACCACAACATATATTGTCACATAACAAGTCTTATGTCTTGAAGAAATACTTGTCAATGACTTACCCATGTTGTTGAGGGAACTGCCACTGGAAGGAGAAATCTGTAGAAGACGTGGGTCAATAAATGGGGTAAAAGAGGAAGACGACTTGTGTTTTTGCAGTGTGTTGCTGGAAGATTGTGTCTGGAATATACAAAAAATGATGAGTACAGAAACAGGGTAGAACAATTTAAGGTGATGTGTTTAAGTCCCTCATATCTAAACTTAACATTAAATTAAATGTAACTTATGCAAGTTATCTCAATTCAAAACCAAAAATCAAAACGTAATAATCACTTTAATGTAGCTTTATATCGAAATCCTCCAACATTCTTTTTTACAAATCCTTGTTTTGTACTTCTATCAGTGACCGTTGTTTTGATCTCTCCCCTGCGCTTCTGCGTTCGTCACTTCTGAGCAGCGCATGAGCTAAGCCAACCTCATACGTCATCTGCCCAGAGCTGCTTCCGTGTACAACAGTGAGCGTAAGATAGATTAAATTGATTATTCTTCTAAATATGGTTATGTTTATGCAGTAGAAGTTTGACTATAAATGCTCAAACCCATCATAAATTTACTTGTGCGCTCTCGGCCCCCTGGTTGCCGAGGTGATGTGAGTCTTTTGTACGATCACCCAGGGCTGAGTGTAACCTCTATGAGTTTAACCTGTTTACCTTATGGTGTTGCTGTTTTTTTGTTCCTTGGACCCTTCAGTGTCTAGGCCAACATTACACATGTGGTCGTTCCTCTACCCTAGCATGGCGTGGTTGTACTGTGTTCCCATAGCGTCTTTAGCAAGACGCAGTAGAGTCCGGCAATGGGTCGGGTACCCCACGGGTACTCACTTAAAAGAAACAGGCTAATGAAACAGGCTAAAGTGCGCTTTGTTTTGCGCCATTCAAGTAGCCTACCATCGGCACCTAAATAGGCTATGGAACCTGATAACTATACGCAAATAGACCTATTGAAATGAATGAAAAAAAAAAGAACAAGAAAAAATACAACCTGAGCCTGTCGCTCACAAACAATAGCCTTACTAGGCTACGAGAAGCATCTGCCCGCATCCCCGCCCGTGAATTTTAGGAATGTCACAATCCACCCGTTTTAGCGACTTTTATGTGGGTACCCGACCCGTCGCAGGACTCTAAGACACAGTTTGAGTGAAGTATCGACAGGGAATGTACTTGGTTACGAACGTAACCTCGATTGCCTGAGATACGGGAACGTGTACTGCGTTCCTAGCCGTGCCAAGTAGCTGCACGACGCAGTCGTCATTTCAGTCGAAGTAACCTGAATCCTGTGGCGAAGCAGCCACTTATATAGTCAGATGGCCCCGCCCATTCTGGCGGGCTTCGCAGCCATAGGTTCATGCAGCACCACTGCCGAGCCATTGGTTCGTCTTTAATACACTGCACGAACCGATGGCCATGTAGTTTCACTGTGTGACCGAATAAGGCTTCAGTTTAGGAGAAAAAAAGGACTTTCCCATAGGACAATTTCCCTTTAGCAAGACACAGTACTCGTTTCCCGTATCTCAGGGAACCGAGGTTACGTTCGTAACAGAGTACATTTCCCTTTAATAATAGACACTATGACTACTAACATTGTTTTCAGTGATGTGCAACTTGCATATATCTGTTAACATATCAAAAAATGTGTTTTAGGATTTCATGCTGCTTAACGATCCATTGCAAGGCCTTATCTGTGTGTTACAGAATCTGGGACACTCTTAGCATCCCCCAATCGAGGGCGTAGAATTTAGTAGGGATATATATGTCCCTACCTATATTCAGCAACTACTAAATTGTCCCGAGCAATAATTTTGATTGAACAATTAAATATATGTATAGCCTATGTAACCACTGTTGTTGTGATTTAACACCTTATTAATAAACCCTAATATGTACAGACAAGCAGAAGAGCCCAGAATATGAACCCAGCACTCTAATGCTCTTTCACTCTAAGGCTTATAATCATAATTGTATAATTATTTTCTTCTGAACATACTAACATAAAAAACACTCTCTTAATGAGTTATGAGTATGTTGCTACCATGGGGGGTTGGTACTGAATTGTCCCCACCAATGTCAAAATCAAACCTACGCCCTTGCCCACAGTGCTTCAAATTCATCTGCTCATCTTTACCACAATATAAGTAAGTTTCGACCATTATCTTTACTGCAATATAAATAACTTTCAACCACACCAAGGAACAACATTGAACTACCTGAAATCAGAGATGTTACTAATTGAAATCAAAGTCAAACTGTATATATATCTCAATATCAACATAGTCGATTCAATATCTAATAATTAAATTTGAAAAATGTAAAACTCACATAAGACTCTTTGGCAACCAACTACTGTTCCACTTAAGACAACTTTTCTTCTCTACATTCACAGATTCCCTCTGGATTACCAAGTGAGGCTTGCGACCTGAAATAAGCTAAAAAAAAAAATGCTAGAGACATGCACAGATGAAAGGTCTGTTGTGTACTGCACCATCTACTGAATGAAAAGCTGTTCTTTCAGTCTGACAGACATTCGTTTTGCTCTTGCTATGAATAGACCCATTGCTTGTGATTTCTTGCATTTGGTGATAAAAGGACTTCACGCGCTACCAAGACCTCAAAAAATAATTGTTTTGCTAGAAGCAGTCAGAATAGTAGAGCTCACAGGAAGACAGCAGCAGAATTCAGTGCCAAGGGCAGGGGACATACCTCATTGACTATCAGCATGTCCATGGGAATCTGGGGGGACATTGATGGGCTGGCGTGACTGGATGAGGGGGAGGATGAAGGGGAGTGATGGCTCTGTTGGATGAGATCAGGCAGCAGGTGAATGCGACCTGCATAGCAGTTTCTCTCCTGGTGGCTTAGATTGTGTGAAGGGCTCAAACCTGGACCCAGACTGGGCCCGGGAATGGGAAGCAACTGCTTTCTCTCAGCTATACTCTGGAACCAAGAACAGGGACAGTTCAGTCTGAACTCAGCTAAAAAGAGAATGAGGGTCTGAGGGAAGGAATGCTGTATTCTGCAGAAGTCATCAGCTTAAACACTGTATTTGACTCATTTGTGGCTTATCTTGCACTGCTCTTAATAGCACATCTTTTTTTTTTTTTTTTTTGGACAAAACATAACCCAAAATAAAAAGTCAGCACAGAAATGATGGGGAAAAATATGGAACACAATGACAAAATATGTTATATATGATATGATATATGACACAATGAAACTGAGTTGAATTGAGAAAAATTGTTACAATACCTGTCTAACGATTAAAGTTACATCATTGCTAGGTGTGGTGGCTGGATCACTCTCTGATTCATCATGAACAAGCCTGGTTTTCACTGACTCTGTTTCACCATTACTCAGCTTTGATGAGCTGGAGAGGAAAAACAATTCATCCTAAGATTTGTGGTTTCCTGTATGGTTTCCCGAGTAGTGGTTTATTAATGGGACTGTGTCACATACCATGTCCTTGAGTTCTCTGCTCCTGAAGTGGATTTATCACCCTGCTCCTGCTCCACCACATCATCATCTACATCTGAATCTAAATCTTCACTCGATGAGGAGTAATCTGTCACCTTATGATGAGGTCGCACATCTTCCACTGAACGTAGCTCCTTGGCTAGAGCAGTGAGATCCTGGAGGTGTGGGAAAAGTTTACATGTAAGAGTCTGTCAGCAGCACACTTAAATTGATTCCTCTCTTTCTTTCACACTGAAAAGTTGTATTTATTGCAAGTTGTATTTATTTTTTCTGAAGAAAGATAAACATGTATAGTGATGAATTCCAAAATATCAAATGTCATGGATGAATATTTACGGAGTAATCAACTATTTTGTAGAGATTTGTACGGAGTAATCAACTATTTTGTAGAGATAATGTTTGTTTTGAGATTCAGAGCCAAATTACAGGGGGGTGAAAACTACTTCAGAAAGATGGCAGCATCATAAGGTTACTTTTACACAGAGATTTGTAGTTCGATTAGTAAAATCTGTCAACTTTAGCAATCTTTGTTACATTATCTGCCAGTGATGACCATTCAAAAAAGTGACACTTTTCAAGTTTTCACTCCAAAGTTTGCATGCCTGTAACTGAAGTAGAATTAAAGTTATCGTAATGTACTTTTAGATGCTGGGTCTCAACAAACTTTCCTATACTAAATATATCGAGATCCTATCCATATTCAACGGTTTCAGAGATATTGGAATTTCAATATGGCTCCAGGGGTAAATCATTAAACTGTACACATTTTCAATGGTCAAAAACCCAATGTGTGTCAATTTGCAAAAATATAATGATCTTTTCTTTTAAAGAGGAATGTCTGAAAAACAAATAAAATTGAAACTAGAAATGTATTTTGTTTCCTTCCGTCAAAACAACTGCATTAAACATACTTGTCTGAATGCCATAAATGTTCTTTTTCCAAAGTTTGCGTGTCTATAACTCAATAAGTATTAAAGATATTGTAATATGATTTAAGATTCTAGTTCTTAATGAATCTTTTCTTTTGGAATCTACAATTTCAAGGCCCTGCATCATTCAGTCACAAATATATGGGCATCTCAATGAGGCTCCATTTTCAGATTGTTGGATATTACCCATTTCAGTTCTTGAAAACCAAATGTTGGTCACTTTACATACAGCTGATACTCATTGTATTTCAAGTGAAACGTCTGAAAAATAAGTAATGCTGATTGCTGAAACTAGAAATGTATCTTGTTTCCCTCGATCAAATAAATTATAAAGGACGTGTGAGTCCCATAAATATTTTTTTTCCCCAAAAAATTTACATGTCTGTACCTCAAGCAGCATTAACCCTCATCCGTCCCTCACGTATAATATAATAAAAGTGTCCCTCACGGGTCAAAATGACAGTTAGTCCAGCTCCATATCCAAATTTTAGTATCCTACCCATTTTCTATTGTCAAAAATCAAACGTGGTTTTGTTTTTATCTTGTCATCACTGTTGACAATGCAAATATGCAAATAATAACAGTAACCCAGGGTTTAGGAATGTACAGTATGACATGTGAAAGTATGAATGACCAGGATTAATTGTTAACTCTAGGTAAAGTATGAACAGTGTGAAAGGCAAAATAACATTAGGGTTTAGAATTACCCAGTGTTAATTATTCAAGTGTAAGAGGCCTTCAATGTTTGGGGTACTATCAATGATTCTGCCAAATATGTCCTTTAGCATTAGATACTACTTCGATCTATAACTGCTTCACATTTTATAACAATAAAAAAAGAAAAAGAAATTCCAATAATTAATCCAGCTGAGGTCAATTTTGGTTTATTAATGTGAATGCAATGTGGCAAAAGCAACCACACTTCTACATGAGCCGTGGGATTTTATTAAAACATTACAATACTGCATGCTTAAACTCTTTGTAGCTTCAGAAGCTGTTAAGCTTAACAAAATCCCTTCTTCCAAATATCCCTGATTCAAATATAGAATCTTTTAAATAGACTACAGAGAGCAAGGTAATGTGCCTCAACTTGACCATTTCAGTTAATTTTTAGCACTCAAACGTGTGTTCTATACATATTGTTTTGATAGAGGGAAACAAGATACTTATAATAATAATTTTAATTTCAAAATTATTTATTCTTCATACATTATTTTTTTAAATTAAATAAGCATCTTCTGTATACAAAGTGAACAACATTTGGTTTTCAACCACTAAAAATGGGTAAGATTCAACAATCTGAACATAGAGCTTCATTGAGATCGCCATATCTCTGGTAGGGCTGGACAATATATCAAATGATATGATCATGCGCATCTAGTCAGTAAATCTGGTTCCGTGATTACCGCTAAATCGTCATCACCTGCTTTCAAATGGAGCAGCATTTAATAGACAGAGCCGTAGATCACTGACAAGCTACACAATATCACGTTCATTATCGAAGGCAATTCATCTGTGATAATGAACGTGATATTGCGTAGCTTGTCAGTGATCTACAGCTCTGTCTATTAAATGCCGCTCCATTTGAAAGCAATTGATGGCGATTTATAGATCCGCAGCTAGTGTAAACATTAAAAAAAAATAAAAAATAAAAATAAAAAAAAACATCTTAGCAAAGTCCCTTTAAGGGAAGTCATTTCACTCAGTGGCCATCTTTGAAACACCTCTCAGGCATGCAAGTACTCCTATATCTTTGAATGGGGAAACATAAAACTCGCCAAAAAGGTTCACCAAACATATATGATTAAATTTCATATTTGAAATCACCAATGAAATCAGACAACAACTGCCTCATAATTGTTGTTTCTTATGCACAAATAGCATTAAAAAAAATAATATTTTTCAGGCTACAGCAGCCAATGGGCTTGCGCAGTCATGAGCGCGAGTTGACAAACGCTCCCTGTTTCAATTCATAGCTTTCAGTCATGTGACCGGCTTGAAGACTTGGAGGGCAAAACATCCATTGAACAGCAAGACAAGCCTGTCATTTTTTCATCTGTTTCACAGCCAAAAAAAATTTACCTCTCAAAAGAATAAAACATAGGTAAGTGAACAAAATGCAAGTTTTGGCCATTTGCAATCCATTTTAAGCACAATATTTCAATCATTAAACAGTGTGAAAAAACATTTTAAAAACACTTAAAGTGCCTTAATATATTTAAAACCGTAATATTCTCTATATCAATGATGCATAGTTTACATAGGCAAGCAGATGAGGCTGAAATATGAACGCAATCCGCTTAATGGATCAGTGTTTTCCTTCTAATGGAAACATTGCGTTTATATTCTCGCTTCATCTGCTTGCCTGTACAAAATATACATAATCAATAAGGTGTTTACTGAATTTTGCCTTTTAATATCTCAGATTTACAACATCACTACTTAATGCAAACTTAAAAATAACTGATGGTCAGTGGAGCAAAGCTTCATTTTGCCCTCCAGGTGGCCGTTCCTATAAGGTAGTGACATCATGTGAAAACTATCAATAGGAACCGGAGCTTTTGCAGTAATGCGATAACTTTACAAGGCAGGGCTTATTCGCCATATTGGGCATTGCACTTTCTCCCATTCATAAGTATAAGGAGTGCAGAGTCTTCCTATATATAAAGTCTCTGATCTCAGTCTCTGCTAGGGGTGACCCCGAATAGTCGATGATTCGATGCTTCGATTCGAGAAGCCTGATTTTGACTACCAATCTCACAGTTGAATATTCTCAGGGTGTTATGATTATGCCATTTTGACTATATAGGGGAGCTCAAATGTCTGATTTCATATAGAACTACCGGTTTTCTCCCAAGTTAAAGGGGTCCTATTACGCTCTTTTACAAAGTCTTGATATTGTTTTGGGGGTGTACTAGAACAGGCTCTCATATTAGGTTGTTCAAAAACATTATTTTTCACATATTTTACATTACTACAACACCTCTCTCATCAGTCTGGCATGAACGGCTCGAATAGTTCCTGCATCAAATGAAGGCCCGCCTTCTGAAATACAAATGTGCTGTGATTGGTTAGCTAAGCCAGTGTGTGCTGTGATTGGTTAGCTGGGCCAGTGTGTGTTGTGATTGACAGCACTCAGCGTCTGGTCGGGAAATGTCACTGCTGCCAGATTCAGTGTAAATATTGCGTCAAAATCAAATCAATTTGAGCGCGATATAAACCCGGATGATTGTAAAAACTCTAAGTTCGTCTGCCTTGGAAAAGCTAGCGTGTCTCTGACATAGTGATATAACACTTGCTGCCTTCTCTAGTGCAGTTCAACCAAGTCTCTTCCCATTCGTCGATCTTTGTGATATCACAAATCCCGGAAAATATGCGTTGTAGTCCAAACGAGTCATTCGTTGTAGTTTTTGAAAAGTGATTTCTGTTAAATAAAATATCTCCTTTTGAATTGGACTTTGAGCTTTGTAACTTTGCAGATCTTTTTTATGCTCAAGCAGCAACATTACAGAATAACTAAAGTTGAAAAGGTGAAAAAGCAAAATAGGACCCCTTTAATATACAGCCTATTATGATAAAGCTGTAAATAAGAATCTGAAAAGAAAGAAGCTTCAAATAAACATTTTAAAGTACGTGAATAAATCCAACCACCCCTATAGATTTAGCCTATGTTTCACTTTCCATAATCCGTGACTGACAGAGAAGCATCTTGGAGGCAGGGATTTAAAATTTAACAAGACTCAAACTGACACAGGCAGTGACTGTATTTTTTCAATCAGGTAGGGTACAAGTGATTTCAAAACATTTCAGCTGGTTTATATTTATCGTGGACATATTATTTACCTGATATAAGTTGCATTTGGTTGAGTCAAGCACTTCATTGTAGTACTACGGTGATTATCTCTTCAGGGCGCAGCGCGAGCAGGACAAACAACAATGCAGAATATTAATAACTATGACTGGGATTGTCATACACATACCATTATAATGAGAACACCATTATAATAAAACACTGTGAATTTTTTTGTTTAGCTGCCGTGTTTCTGCACGTTGTTGTTTGAAGAATGCATCCACAAAATGAGTTCATTCAGAGCCACGCAGATATGTTCATGCGTATTCGGGCCCTTTTTACAGATAGCCTATTAGTCCTAATATTAACGTTATGTTGTATGAATAACGAAGCGTTTTCTATGTGAAATGATGAGTTTAATCCCATTGATTAAAAATTTGCTATCAAATGGGTCACTCTACTAGTCTTCTTCAGCGCACGCAGTTCAAAACAGAAATGCAGAACATTAATACATTACATTTACATTTAGTCATTTAGCAGACGCTTTTATCCAAAGTGACTTACAAATGAGGACAATGGAAGCAATCAAAATCAACAAGAGCAATGATATACAAGTGCTATAACAAGTCTCAGTTAGCTTAAACGCAGTACACATAGCAAGGGCTTTTAAATAATATAATAAATGAAAAGAAAACACATAGAATAGAAAAAGAATAGAGCAAGCTAGTGTTCGTTTTTTTTTCTTTTGTTAATTGTATAATAAATGAGAAGAAAACAGATACAAAAAGAATACAAAAAGATTACAAAAAGATTAGAAAGCTAGTTAGATTTTTTTTTCCAAGAATAGAATTAGAATAGTGAGTGCTATAGTTAGAGGGTCAATTAAAGATGGAAGAGATGTGTTTTAAGCCGATTCTTGAAGATGGCTAAGGACTCAGCTGCTCGGTTTGAGTTGGGCAGGTCATTCCACCAGGAGGGAACATTTAATTTAAAAGTCCGTAAAAGTGACTTTGTGCTTCTTTGGGATGGCACAATCAAGCAATGTTCACTTGCAGAACGCAAGCTTCTAGAGGGCACATAAGTCTAAAGTAATGAATTTAGGTAAAGGGGTACAGATGCCAGTGGTGGTTTTGTAGGCAAAAATCAATGCCTTGAATTTATATGCGAGCAGCTATTGGTAGCCAGTGCAAATTGATAAACAGAGGTCTGATGTGTATTCTTTTCGGCTCATTAAAAAATAACCTTACTGTCACGTTCTGGAATAATTGTAAGAAATACTGTTATATAGGCTAACTTTATAATGAGAACACTATTGTAAAAAAAAAAATAAAATGTTTTGAATTGTTAGGGTTTCACTTACTCTTATACTTAATTATTTTTCTACCAGTCTGTAAACATTTTTTTCTGCTGTAAAGTTGGCCATTTTAACATGGGAGGTATTGTACCTGTGCGTTAACGTCAGTAATTATGGCTGTCGAATGTCTGACTTGACTCAATGTATTTTGCCCCACCCCCAAACATATGATTCGACTATCATTCAGATATCGGCAAGATTCGAAAATTCCGATTTAACTATGAAAATCCTTAGTCGGGGACACCCCTAGTCTCTGCACTGCAACTTGACATGCCTTGGTATAAAATACAAATTTAATTCACAATCATTTGGAGCATTATTCCTGCTGGCGTTCACATCAAGTCGTTCTTACAGGGTAAGCCATTTTCATTCAATTCGATGTAAAAACAATAGGCTAAGTATGTCTTGGACCCTTTAATGTGAGCGAACATTGCAAATAAGTTGGTTGCAAAACGGTATCCACTCAGGTTTACATTTTTGTCTGGTTGTTATTGGTCAGAAAAAATAAATAAAAAAATCACATTACTATGTTATAGCCTAGCCAATGATCACTAGATTTTATACAGCTGTTACTATAATGATTCTGTAAATGGTGATCAGCACCCTAATGTTATATATAATGTGGAAGTTACTGCCTTTTGCCTTGGCATGACAGCTCACTTTTTGCAGGCAGTGCAAAGGCAGAGTACAATAACTTCAAAATAGCGGTAAAAACCAAGTTTGAGATCATTTTCATCAAAACATCCAATTGCCAGATTTCCCATGTCCAACCTATAATACATTTTTCTGGACACATAAAAATCTTTAAAGCCAGTTTCACACTCTAGCGAGTTTCACAGTCTGGAGCAGAGCGGCAGTCCACCTGTCACTCAAGTGGCCATGCCCTTAATTATGCAGAACTTTAAGGCTTAATATAATTTAAACAGAGTTTAAAAAAAAATAAAGTCACCTCCTTCACAGTGTAAACATTTTTTTCCCAAATTAAAGTGGCCATTATTTTTCTACCAGTCTGTAAACATTTTTTTCTGCTGTAAAGTTGGCCATTTTAACATGGGAGGTCTACGGGACTGACTCCCTTTTGGAGCCAGTCTCTAGCGGCCAGTCAGTGAATTGCAGTTTTAGTCACCTCTGTGTTGGTTTCAAGAGAAAGATCAACTTGCATCTGGCCATTTGCATCCAACTCACCACACTACCTAGTTTAAAAATTGTCAGTGGGATTGCTTGATTGATTAATGGTAAAGATGATCATTGTGAAGAACACCATGGACAGTACTAAAAATTCCAAAACATAAAATAATGCAAAAGGAGTAGAGGAAGAGAGAGCTACACCCAGAGTAAAAATGTTCAATGTGAATGTGTCTATCATTTAGTTCAATAGAAACAATCCGTTTGAATATGAAGCCTTTTTGACATGTCTGCACACCAACAAATCAGATGATTTGACATTCAGGACAGCAGTTACTTACAGCATGTCTAGCTGGTCTTACAAAAACCATCATCCTATCAGACTTCATCCCATCAATCTAAAGCCTCTGCACCATTCAACCAACATACTTTGAAGAGGCTGCAGAGAGTGTGAAAGAGCACAAGTTTTTATTTGCAGGTAGATGGGTCACTTTTTGCCAAAGCTGGTTAGGTCAACACTGTTTGTTGAAAAAAAGCTCATGACAGAAATACCTTAAACGGGGGAAGAATCGCTACAAGTTTTGATTTAATTTGTGTGGGTTTATGAGTGGCAATCTAATGTTCAGCACTAAAACTTTTAATATACATCAACTAATATGCACCTATAAAAATCAAGCGTAGCGTTAGTTCTGGCAGGTCATGTTAGTCAAGCTTGCATCAGCTGACTCTCAGCTGATCCCCATCTACCGGATACGACACCCATCACAGCAACCATATATAAGGTCCTTCTGTTTTATCAGCAGTTTTCACGTTGCTTAATAGCTAATTACCCTCCTCCATCCCCAACTCCTCCTCTTGTCAAGTCATGATTTGGCCTCCTAAATTCCCCTTTGATTCAGACTAATTTCTAAAATGTTTACATTACATTATTGAACATAAATAGTATCCACAATACATTTATGTTAGTTCTATTCTGTTTACTCTAAGGGGGTTATCGCTGTTCTCCCTGCAATCATCCATGCAAGACTGCATGGATGCACAGGGAGTTCTTGCCCAGAACAGAACCATACTGCCAATCCAAACTGAATGCTAATTGTCAATCATCTTTGACGATAGTGGTCCTGACAGAATTTGGTTTATTAAAATAAAAAGTTAAATGAGGGCACATTAGAACTCAGGACCTTCTGGTACTCACAATGAAAATGTTACCAACATTATCAAAATCAGATACTGATTCATGAAATTTTAGACTGACATACAGTATCCCAGAACTGACAGTGGCAGATGTAAGAATAAAGTTATGCAAATTTGATCATCTGAAAGGGTCAGCAAGAATTAAAGACAACCTCATTAATTTTAACAAATAGGCACTAAATTTGCTGTTTAAATAGAACTTTAATAAGTTTTGGAGATTTTTCATTCAAAAGGGGTCATGAATTGAGGAATCACATTTTATCTTTTGACATACTGTATAAGAGGGCATATAAAAAAACATTTTTCAGAATTCAAAAAGTCTGTTTTGAAACTGCTTTTATTGAAATCAAATGACTATCAGAATGACTCACTTTCAACTTCTGGGTTGTTATTACATTATACAGAGGAATACATCAACACAAAACTACATGCACAGACACAGACAACGTCATCATTTCCTCGTTCACTGTCATGATAGATAAGAATAGACAGAAAAATAACTACTGGGTTGACTGGACTAAAAATAACATTATTTTTCCAAATGATCCTATTGTTAGGTAAGTGAAACTGAATGTCTATGTAAATGTCAGCGAAGGTCCATTTCACTGTGAATACTTTGGTAATCCAGTTGCAGTTACTGAAAGATATGGCAATGCGATGACGGCAAAAAACAAGTGTGAACGCTAGAAGTGGGCGTTTACATGAAGGTCTTAAAGGAGAGACAGCCTTTTGAAACCGGCGTTTAAATCAAAGGGACTACATTTAGGTAAGAAAATGGGCGTTTATTTTCCAAATAATGACAGTTTTTGATGTAAATTCCTATTGGCATTATGGGGTGCACTTCAAGAAACAAAATAAAAACCCCACTCAGATTGCCTTATAGCTACCGCAAATGACAATGCATTTACTAATTTACAATTTTGCTGTAGACCAACAATGATTAAATTCCACCTTACAAAAAGCACCAAATTTGGGATTACATTATTAAAATGAAAGATTACAGTATGTATGTGTTTCATTTTTGCTTTTTATTCATGGCATAAGAGCAGGGGTATCCAAAATATTCCTGCAGAGTTTAGCCCCAGCCAGCTCTAACATACTTGCCTGGAAAATTTTAGTGGCTGCCCCCTATACCCTCATTCACTATTCCCTCTTAGGCCACTAATACAGTTAACTTGAAGGAGTAAATTAAAAATGAGTAAGTGAATTCAGACAGAGAGGATTAAAGTTGAACTTGGTCATGGAAATTATGCATAAACCCTAATTTAACAGTTTAAAAATCCATTTACAATGAATTCATACCTGTATTGTATTATGCTGTATGCCGTGGAAAAATTCTTTGTAAAATTAATGGATGGATGATTCAGGATTCTTACACCTTTTCTAAAGTAAAATTCAAGCACTTTTCAAGCACTTTCAAGGTACGTTTTCAAGATTTTCCAGCACTTTACAACATGTGGCATACATACTTGAGTTCTTCAGTTTAGATGTTATTATACTAATATCAAACCACCTGTCTGTAGGGACGGATTAATGCACTGGCCTTTCGGGCACGTGCCGAGGGCACTAGACCAGAGTGGGGCCCAGCCGAAATATTGCTCCTCCAGAAACACGTTTTTAACTGTGCCCCCTCAGGATTTTAAGCAAAGTGGATTCTGAATGCAGCTTCCAAAAGACCAAAAATGGCTGAATAATATATTTGATACGATCAGAACATTTAGTACGGCACAGCATCAGCTGCCAAATTCAAATATGCGTTCGTGCTTTGGCTGGCGTAGAGCCAGATGCATTTTTACAGTGCTGTGCATTATAACCAATCACACAGGATTCTGTTAAGCTTAAAAATACAATGGCCAATCAGAGGCATTCAGACGAGTCATCACTGAAAAGCCTGTGTTTTGTTCAGTGCGCACGCTCGCTGACTGAATGCTGCTCTCTGGAGAATTCTCTCATCATAAACAAAGTGCAGATGGGTGTACGATGTAAGTAAGATACTCATTTCACAGTATAAACAGCTTTAGTGATTATAATGGGAGTTTTTGAGAGTGCTTGAACTAGACTAAGGGTGTATTCACACCAGGAAAGTCCGCTAGTTCACTTGCTTTGGTCCGGACCAAATACAATGTTGATTTTTTTTTTGTTTGGTGCGGTTCGCTTTCACACTGCCCTTTTTGCAAGTGAACCAAAAATTGTAAACAAAACCATACGTGTGCTAAGGTCATCCATTCATTGGACAAAAAATTCTCAGGCAGGGAAAATCAGGAAGTTCGAAAAACAGGCTCATAATGAAGATTTTTCGTTGTGCAATTATTATTTACTGATTTTCTGTTATTAGCTACAAACGCAATATGAAGACACTCATGAACATCAGATGAGACAATGTCATCTATACGATGTTGTAACAAGGATTGCGAAGACGAAGAAGTGCTGCAAGATGGTTCCGGTGTTCTGTCGATTTGTCCTACCCTATCAGATTTTGCTACCCTAATTAAAACAGTGGGTAGTACAATTCGACAACGAAAAATGCTACCTGGAAAGTTATGGTTTATTAATGTCTACACCTACCACAACCCTAAACCTAACCTTACAGTAATTCAAATACTAATTAAGTGTCATATACGCGGTTGTGGCTAGAAGGGGTACAGCTACAGGAAACCAACAATAAATAATTTTTTCTGCCTATTAGATTGTGTTTTATTAAAGTCTACACCTACCCCAAACCTAAACCTACCCTTACAGTAATACAGATACATTAAATATTGTTGTTCAGCATGAGAAAAAAGAATGCAATATTGATAAACCCTGGTAGGAAAATCTGACAGGTACGATAAAATGTCAGGACACCGACGGAGAGAGGAAAGAGATATCTGGGCATACAAATACATAAATAAAAAAAAACCGCTCATAAGAAAGATTAGGTATATATATGTATAAAAAAAAAAAAAAAAAAATTGCGCATAGGAAAAGCGACATTCTAAAAACGCTTAACGTACCTAAATACCGACCAGGGAAAACCAAATTTCTGCCAAACCTTACTTGTAATAAACACTAACTACCGTCAAAAGAACGAGCCCTTATTCCACAGAAAAAGTAAATAATATCACGTTATGGAAACAGCTTAACGTGGTTTAATGTAGCCTACCTTAACAACGACCGTGGAAAACCAAACATGTCAAATTCTACTTATAATAATCACTTGCTACTGTCATAAGGACGAGCTCTTATTCAGCGTATGAAGTGAATAATATCTTTTTAAGTTAATATTAAGTTAATATAACTTTCTCCCCCACAGGTGTCCATTATATGGAAAACAGCTTAATGTGGATGCCAAATTGTGTTTATTATAAGAAAAACTCTGTTGTTAAGGTACGTTCAAACCATGTTATGTTTCCTTATAATCTACTTCTATGGGGAAGAAACCGCTCAACGTGATTTGGGGGAGACCGCTCAAATCCCCTCTCCCTTCATCCTTTCGCTGACGTCTTCTCCAGGACTGTTAACTCAAAAGGCGCAGTGCTTTCTGCAGTTGGGCCAGATCGAGGTTGGATCATATTCACACCTTAAATGAACCGTACCAGAGTTTGTTTGGAACCTCTCCAGCTTGGTCTCGGTTTGGTTGTTTGGTGCGCACGAGAGAGCAATTGCTGTATTCACACCTGCCGAAAAGATCCACAACTAAGGGGGAAACGAACCAGAGTTTGTTTCAATCGGACCAAAACAAGACAGGTGTGAATACCACCCTAAATCTAGACAAAAAGTTAATATTCTTTGATAATGCAAATATTCTTTGCTCTCTTTATGTACAATAAAGTGTTATAATAAGTAACTTACAATGTTTTTATTAAATTTACGATAAATACAAAGTCAGTCATATTAAAAAATATTCTATGACATGACACCCATATCAAGTACAAGTTAAAAGAGTCAATTAACGAAGTACAAATCCACAGAGGTGTCAAGTAACGAAGTACAAATACTTTGTACCTTACTTAAGTCGAAATTTTGGGTATCTATACTTTACTGGAGTAATTATTTTTCAGCCGACGCTTTTTACTTCTAATACTACATTTTCACGCAATTATCTGTACTTTCTACTCCTTACATTTTAAAAATAGGTTCGTTACTGCTATTTAATTTTGCCTTGTTTTCATTCCGGCTTGTCATCATTAAAAAAAAAAAAAAACTAGTCCATATAAATCGCGCCATCCGGATGAAGTGAATTTGATTGTGGTTGGATGAGAAGTATAATCATATACCATTCCGACACCCTATTGGTTTGTACGCGATCCATCGCACCTGCACTTGACACAAATCACATCACACTCCAGCAAAGACCCATAGCCAGTGTTGGGTTCGTTTATCAAAAATATATTTCTTAAAAGTTATTATTTCTCACTACCTGGCTCATTTATCTAATGGGTGCTTTCCTTTTCTTCCTCCGAAAATTAAGCTACTGTAGGTAGCTCGGTAGCGAGACGTTTGAATAAATTAGCTTTTGCAATTGACAATGTTGTGATAAGTAGGCTATACCAACTTTGTAACTTGTTACCCCCCCCCCCCAACACTGGACTAGCAGACGTATGTAGCGAATACAAGAAGCATCAATCAAGAAGGTATTAGGATTAGGAGTTATTTTTCATTTTTATTTTTTGATTAATCACTTGGATTAATCTTCATTTTGACAGCACTACTGTTTATAGTATATAGGACAACCATACAAGGGTAATTGTTACTAAGCCTGCCCTGGGTACACCAATTTTCTTGTCCATTGCCCTCGCAGATCCTGCAGCTAAGTTGGATGTATAAAGGTTATTGATGTCATGCCTCTGAAGTTGGACTTTTTGCCCATTACAATACTTATAGGCAAACTAGTCATCATATCTCCTAGTTTTTTTTAATGTATTTGCATTGTTACTAAAGTGCAGTTCATTTCAATGGGCATATATGCGGCTGAAAAAGGTTAGCCTAGTGCATCCCAAATTTTTCAACATGAACATTTTAATATAACATTATAGTCATATGGCCTATGGCCTTTAGAAAAATGTTTTTTTTTATGAGGAGGTGGGGTAGTGCAACAATAGGCCCCTGTGGCGCGACCTAAAGCTTTTAAGTTTTTTAAACCCTAATATCTATAATTCTACTTTGAGTAATGAATGTGAATACTTGTTGACACCAGTGGCTAGTTAATAGATAACACTAATATTAGGCTACTTTTCCCATAGCCCATTATAGATAAACTAACATGATCTTATAAAGGTGCAAAATGCATTTACTGATATTTAAGAATCGTAGATATTTATGATATATTTAACAAATTTGGGGAAAATTTTGGAATAAAAAAACAACGTACTTTCAACCGAGGGGGCCTTTAATCAGTCCGTGCCCAGGGCACCGCTGTGTCATAATCCGTCCATGCCTGTCTGGACTGTATATAACATTGCCTAAAACAACCAACAAACAGTATAGAAATTATAAAATAAAAAGAAAATAATGAAATACATAATTTACAGGGTATCTGAATTATTTTTTTAAATAAACTTTAAGGCTTTTTAATACCTGCACAAATAAAACAAATACTGTATGAGCAGGGTAGGGCAATGTCCATGGTAACATGACTGGTACTATAAAATGACTATAAAAACATGATTTACAGTTCAAAAACAGGTTCTTTACAAATAACTAAAGTTTTCTATAGTGATAAACCTCACATTTCAGCCATTAAAGTTTTAACTATTTTTAAGAAAATGGATTAGTCAAAAGTAGCTATAAGTTTTTATTTTAAGCACACACACACAAAAGTATAAATTATCTTAATTTAAAGCACACACACACACCTTGCTTTGTAAATCGTTTGGATTTTTGAAGGCACATTAGCAATTTCCGCATTGTTCTAAACACAAATCAGCAAATTTCCAGCAGGTGCATTTGAACGGTACAAAACAGTTTGTATGAAATGTCGTTATAACTGAATGTCCTTAAATTTGAAGTGATACCATTAATGTCGATTATGTTTTTTGTGTGGGGAAAGACACTTCCATATTCATTACATTCTTCGGGAAATTGGTCATTTTAGTAGCATGAAAAACAAGATGGTTGGTCATTCAGATTGTTCATGGAAATGAACAAACACTCCTGGTCACTGAACGATGATTTACTGAATCTTGATGTCTACACCAAGGCAACAGCTTTCAAGTCAAACGCTTTGCCGTTGGCATTTTATACATTCCGTAGATTACATAATACATTCAGTGAGCCGCCTGATCTGAACACACAACTGTAGCATTCTGTGGATTTTTCCTCACTAGTGACTCATTAATCTGTGCTCACACCGCTTGGGATTTGTTATAATCCTAACGCTGGGGAAAAAAACCTGTATAAAAGAGCCTTTTGCGTCAGAGCAGATCTTAAACGTGATGCCACAATGAAAGCAGACCTCCGGGAAGTTTAACTGAGCAGGGAATATTTTGCTTACCCGTTATATGGCTAAAAGTGCAGGACTCTTCCATCACACAAAACACTAAACAAAAATCCATTAAATCAAGGCGTAACAGGAGGCTATCAGTACAAATTCCATTTAACCATTAATTTGTCATTTTCAGGCCATTGCTGACGGAAGCAGCAACCTCGGGACGTTTTTTCTCCAGCTCTATCCATCAGGTGTGGTTTAATAGGGGATGGAGATCAACACTGCAGGACAGTATTATCCAGGAAACAGGTCTGGACACTCTTGCATTGAAGTGTTGCATTAATTTTTTGTCAGTGTGTTGGCTATTAATAAAAAAAAAAAAAAAAAAAAAAAAAAAAACTACTACTCACAACGGAACCTGAAAACTTCTCCCTGAGGTGGCCTGTGACTCCAGTCTGAGAGCTGGGAGTTACGGAGCCAGAGGAACTCCACTACTGTCTAGTGGAGAGTGTTCAACTCGCTCCACAGCAGCCGTGGCTCCACGTTACTAAGGGAGATGAGCAGGTGCAAAAAAGTAAAATTACTGAAATTTTCCTGAGAAATATAAACTTGTACATGTTATGTCAGAGGTGAATATTCTGCATACGCAAATTATGTTAACAACGATCTACCACATTCCAGCATTCCTCTGTCCAGCTTGGTTGTTATGCAGCCCAAAGTTGTAGTGGAGATGGCGGAATCTTGCCGGGACAAAACAGGAGATATGGATGTTGTCTTATTGGCACCTGCAGAAAAGTAAGAAGAGGATCTTGTAAATATTAAATACACATTATATTAGATTTGATTTTAAAAGCAATAAGCACAAAAATTTTAATTTTTTTTTTTTGTTTTTAAAAAAAAACTTGTATAACAAGAAAGCAGTATTTAAACAGATCAAGCAGTTTTAAAAAATGAGCAACGGGGAATGACCAACATTTAAAAGAACCAGTCTTGATGTTGTGTTGGTGATGTTATGTTAACACACAGTTAAACAGTGCTTTTAGTCCTTGTTGTTGCACCCTACACCACATTACGCATTCGACTTTAAATTTGTTCATGTATACCAAGTTTTGTTTAAGGTTTGTATAATCACAATAGCATAATGCTGCTTTCCAGGCAACTCCTCAAAATTCAGAATTTTTCCCAACTTCCTACTTGGAGCATAACGTCTAGAACACACTGCTTGAAGTCAGACAGCAGACCTGTGAACTTTGGGAAGATCGATCAATCTCGACCTCAAACAAAATGCATCATTTGACATCGCTGCTTCCAATGGAGCATAGTTTGCAGCTACCGTGTGTCAAACTTTTAAAAAATTACACATCAAGTTATGAAATGATACCTTCTTTTTTGTTCTTTCGTCAGCTGTTTTCAAAACGAATGACTTTATTGTAATTATTATTATTTTATTTATTTATTTATTTTTACTGTTTTTGGTTCTTTCTTGAAACGCATCGATTTTACCATAGATCATTGTTCTGAAAAAGCACGGTGTGCTCTGATTGGCCAGCTGTCTAGTGTATTGTGATTGGCTGTATACCTCAAGCGTGTGATGGAAATGTTACGCCTCTTAAAGGTTCGGGAAAACTTTGCTCTATAAAATGCGCTGCACACACTTAATTTTTGGTTGTATTGTCTGCAACAGTGTTGTAAATAAAACTAAACCACTGATTTCTAGTTGTGTCCTCTTTTCGGAAGGTACACTCAAAAAAAATAGTTTGGATTTCACAATGAAATATACAGCCATTTCTCACGGAATGGCGGCTCGCTGGCAACAATACTATGGCAATAATCCCAGTTATGCCATCTTTCATTTGCGTATACATTTTGGGAGGTGTTATGCAAATCTTCCACACAGTGACATAAATATGTGGTGGGCATGTTTGAACAAGGCATTTTAGGAGGGTGTGGCTGAGCGTTCACTTTTATAAAGAATTATCACTCTGGAGTGTTTAAAAGAATTTTTTGAGGCAATACAGACAGAGACTGTAAAGTACAAAGAATTAAAGTCTCAAACCCAAAGAGAATATAACGAGATCTATGATACCAGTTCGGTATATCCAGAAGAATACTTTTTTCCTCTGAAATCCTTGGCTATGCCGAGTGGAATGAACTCCAAAATTCAAAAAGATTGTAAGGTTTCAGTTTTTCTGCTATTTTTTATTGTTTGTTAAACCCTACTTTTTTCAAAACTCGTCCAAACCGTTGCACCGAGTATCAACAAAAATTGAAACAGGATTATCTTCAGACCATTGACTGGCAAAAAGTTATGGAATTCAAGTTGATTCGTCCACACTGTTCTTATATAACATGCAAATAATTCAACAAAAAAAACGCAAAAAAAAAGCATGTTGAGACTATATCTCCACAACCCGGTGAGGCATATTGAGACAGCAAAATGTGGTGTGTGTTATAAACAAGCCATGACCTGAGACTACCTGCAGATTCTCAGCACTGTGCCACCTAGTTAAGTCAAGTAATCTTTATTTATATCGCGCTTTAAACAAAAAAAGATTGCGTCAAAAGCAACTGAACAACATAATTAGGAAACCAGATGTCAATAATGCAAAATGGGAAGTTTAAAGGCAGTCATCATTGAATTCGGTGATGTCATTCATGCAAGCTCAGTCAGTTTAAATAGTATCTGTGCAATATTTGCAATCAATCATGATCTCGCTGTAAAAGTGCTCATGCGGTATGAAAAAAATGATATTTTGCTTAAAATTTGCTGAAATGTTGGGCCAAAAATGAACCAAAACTGGTTCTCTTTAGATTCAAGCATCATGACAAGTGAATTATATCCAATTTCCCATGTCAGCCATTTTGGGCGTCGGCCATTTTGAATTCTGCTAATAAATGCTATATTACGAACACCTTTAACGTATTGTTACGAAACTAGTGAGCATCCTTTGACACCGATGACCCTGATGGGTATCTCAAAAGTTATAATTACATTGCACTAATTAAAGCTGCAAAGCAGCGATGAAAGGCCCTCGCAACCGGGCTCACCACCAACCGTGGCCATAGGTAGAACAGCGGGAACGTTTGGGCCATATGCTTGATAAAAATGTCAATGATTTTGTGCCACATTTCCTGCTGCCAACTGGTGGTCGCTATGAGTATAACTGAATATCGGCCATGTAAAGGTCTGCAGGCCAGGACTCGTACCAACCATGCAAAGTTTTCGGCAGATCAGGGCCATTACCTGTTTTAATTAGTGTAACAAGAAGTAATTCCTGTTGCCCCAGCAGGTGGCGCTAAGACTTATAAAACAAATATTGGCCTAAAGAATAGTTCCGGCCATGACCCATCGTCAAATACAAGAACTTTGGGCAGAACCCGGATATTCCATGTTTAAGTTATTTAAAACAAGTCAGTTGCTGTTGCCAGCAGGTGGGCCCGAGCACCGATGGTGATATTGGCCTTTACTGTGTTTCAGGCCAGCCTACTTATAAAATGGTGGTTGAAATTTGGGCAGATTGGGCATTGTATCAAGAGTTTACAACAACTTCCTGTTTCATATATTAATATCA
>NW_024873096.1:54866-56240 GCF_018340385.1 Cyprinus carpio | reverse complement strand
GGCACTATAACTATAACCAAATATGAGCATGTAGATATCTTCAGACCAGGACTCTAATCAAACCTGTGAAGATTAAGCCAGATTGTTCAGTTCAGTTTAAATAGTATCTGTGCAATAATTTGCAATCAAGTCAATGATATCGCTGTAAAAGTGCTCATGAGATATGAAAAAAATGCATATTTTTGCTTAAAATTTCTGAATGGTTGGGCCAAAAATGACAAAACTGGTCTCTTTAGATTCAATGCATCATGACAAGTTGAATTATATCCAATTTTCCCATGTCAGCCATTTTGGGCGTCGGCCATTTTGAATTCTGTAATAAAATGCTATAATTTACGAACACATTAACGTATTGTTACGAAACTCTGTGAGCTCTTTGACCCATGCCCCTGATGGTACTCAAAAAGTTATAATTCTTTATAATTAAAGCTGTCAAGCCAGCGATGAAAGGGCCCCGCACCCGGGCTCACCACCAACCGGTGGCCCTAGGAGAACAGCGAATGTTGGGCCATATGCTTATAAAAATGTAATATTTGTGCCCACATTTCCGCTGCCAACTGGTGGCGCGATTGATTATAACTGATCATCGGCAAATGTAATGTCTTCATCAGGCCAGGACTGCTTACCAAACATGGCAAAGTTTTGTGCAGATCAGACATTGCATGTTTAATTTAGTGTCAAGAAGTAATTTCCTGTTGCCAGCAGGTGGCGCAAGACTATAACAAATATTGTCCTAAAGATGAGTTCAGGCCAGGACCCATATCCAATACAAGAACTTTGGGAGAACCGATATTGCCATGTTTAAGTTTTAAAACAAGTCATTTGCTGTTGCCAGCAGGTGCACGAAATTATAATTAATTTGGCCTTTAGATGTGGTTCAGCCAGGACTCTTATCAAATGTGGTGAAATTTGGGGCCAGATTGGGCATTGTATGCAAGAGTTCACAACAACTCCTGTTTGCATAGTATATAAAGCCCAAATCCCCCCTTTAGCACATGTAAGTGTTTGCTAGCATGTTTGAGAATATTTCTAGCATGATAGCACACAATGGCATATGTCGGTGTTTGCTAATAGTGCATAAAAGTATTAAAACATGTACTTCCTGTGTCATAGGTGGCACTATAACTATAACCAAATATGCGAGCATGTAGAGATCTTCAGACCAGACGCTAATCAAACCTGTGAATATTCACCAGATGGACATTGTATGCACGTAACAGTAATGTTCCTACTTCACTGCATTAGACATGCTTTAACACTGACTAATTGTTGCTATCATGTTTAGCATGCCTCTAGAATTTTGCCAGCCTATTTAACAAATTTGATGTTTTTTTTTATTTTGCAAGAGTCCATAACAGTGTTAAACATGCACTG
>NW_024873096.1:6574-54801 GCF_018340385.1 Cyprinus carpio | reverse complement strand
GCATTAATAGCATGCTTTAGCACTTACTAAGTGCTACTAGCATGTTTTAGGTATGCTTTTACAGTTGCCAGTGTAATTTTAGCACTTCCTGACACTTTTTAATATGTTGCCAGGGAAGTCCATTACAGTGTTACCCATTCACTACTTCCTATTACAAGCAGTGGCGCTATGAATAAAATAACCAAAAGAATAAAAAAAAAAAAGAATAAGGGCATGTTGATGTGTTCCGGACAGGACTCTATCTGTCAACGTTTGAAGTTTGGGGGCAGATTGATCATTGCTTGCTGAGTTACAGCAATGTCTTTTTTTTTAACGGCATGAGTAGCATGCTTTAGAGCACTTAGCTAAGTGCTACTAAGCATGTATAAGTATGTTTCTAGCCATGTTGCCCTTGGGGTAGCGTCTAGTTTAACCACTTGTTGACGGACGTGGGTTTTAAATATGTGTTGGTGCGGCTAGGGAGGTCCTCTTACAGTGTAACCAGTCACTTTTATTCAAGCAGTTGGCCTATGTCTATAACTGAATTTGGGAATGGGTGTTTGTTCAGGGCATACCCCTATCAAACTTCTGAAGTTGTGCAGATCGGACGCATTGCTTGCCCTAGTTACAACAGACTTTCCTGTTTCATAGTATTAGATAGCATTCTTTATCACTTAGTTAATGTTGTAAGGGCATGTTTGGGAATATATCTAGCAGTTTAGCAAGCACACAATTGGCATATTTTTTTTTGTTTGCCTAATAGTGCATTAAGTGAAAAACATGACACTTCCTGCTGCCAGGATACCCAACTATACCCAAATATGAACATGTAGATGTCGTCAGGCCGGGACTCTAAATCCAACTGTGAAGTTTGAGGCAGATTGGAATTGTATGCTTGAGTTTACCAGTAATGTTCTATTTCACACTGCATTAATATCATGCTTTTAACACTGAGCTAAGTGTTGCAATAGCATGTTTTAGAGCATGCTGTCGTTAGAATTTTGCCAGCCTCTTTAACAAATTGAATGCTTTTTTATTCTTTGCACGGGAGTCCATAACAGTGTTTAAACAAGACAACTTCCTGTTTCCAAATATGTGGCGCCATTGACTATATTGACCGAATACGGGCGATGTTGATGTGTTTCAGCGACAGGAACGTCTTTGTTCAAACGGTTGCAGTTTTGGGGCCGATCGGACATTTGCTGGCCTGATTTAAGTAACTTCCTTTTTCACTGCATTAGAGTAGCATGCTTGAGCACTTTAGCTAGTGGTGGCTAGCATGTGTTTAGTATTTTGCTAGCATTTTCCACCTATTTTACACTTGTTTGACACTTTGTAATAATAGTTCCCTAGGAGTTCCATAACAGTTTGACCATGTCACTGGGCTTCCTGTTGCCAGCAGGTGGCGCTATGACTATAACTGATTTGGTCATGAGCGTTTGTTCAGGACAGAACACCAATTCACACAAAGTGAAAGTTTGGGGCAGATCGGACCCTTGCTTGCCTGAGTTACATCACTTACTGTTTTCAGTTCACGGCGAAACATCAACCTTTGTCAGGCCGCCAGGGACACCCCCTTGATGAAAACGTTAACATCACAAAGGTCCTTATGATGACCCTCACCAAATTGTGAAGACAATCCGATATTAAAACTGTAGGAGGCGTTCATCAAAGTACGAGGGATGGATATGGCAAAAACTGCACACAAAAATCCTACAGGAAACTTCAAAATAACTTACTTTACCTGTTGGTTTTTGGATTTTTGTACCAAAAAGAGACTTTTTTTATGTAGATAATGGGTGCTACCCACATGTGTACCAATTTCCATTCCTGTACGTGAAACGTTAGCTCGAGGCGCACGTCCGTTTGAAATTTTATAGGGGGAGCTATCGAGGCCAACCGAAGTCATAATATTTCACTTGATTATACATTAGAGCCAGGAATTATAGTTTGGAAAAAAGTATTTGGAAAAAGGCTAACTAGTAAAATGTTTACACGTTATGTGAAAAACCAGTACATAGTATATAAATAAATAAGATACTTACGCATGTTTAAGCTGATCTCTGCTGGATAAGTGCTTCATTTCTTTTTTTCTTCTGGAAATCCAAATCTCAAATCCCTCAACCACATCACACATTTTTGGGGTGAATTATGTCTTATTCCTCTCATTGCGACGCAAACAGTAAAATAAAAAAAACTCCTTGAAGAAACATTCTCGCTTTGCGTTGTCTTCTTCTGTATTCAAAGCCGCGTGCTTCAGTGAAACAATTCGAATCTCAAAAGCGCGTTCAGGCGCGGGGGGCGTGGGTCGCATTAGAAGATAATGAAGGGAGACGTGAAAAAACGGACATCGTGTTGTTTTCATAATGGATTACTTTTGATCACAGAATATTTGTTTTCGGCCACTACTTGTGTTAGTTTAAAAAGTATGACATGTCATGCTTCTATCGAGAGATATCACTCTCATGTCTCTGTGTTGGAGTAGTCCTGAGTTACAGTTCATTTTAATGACCGCGGTTTGTAAATAAAGATCAGGAGAAAATACCCCAAAACGCGTAATACGAGTTAATTGACTGCAGAGAGGGTGTTAAGCTAAGGCAAGTTTTTTTTTTGCTCTTTCATTACTCAATGCTTAAAGTTTATCAGGTAGGTTGGCAAACGCGCTCATTACTAAGCTAATTGCTCAGTACCCTCTATAGTCTGATCTCATTCGCCATAGCTTGTTTGGAAACTGCTGTTGCTTTAAAAGCTATTTAGTAACTATTTGGAATCTACCGTTTACCAGGATTTTATGTTCATCATCAGGAACATCTCGCTGTTAAGGGTAGCTGCGTTTTAGCAAATTTGCTGTTGAACAAGCTTCTTGTTTGTTATTAGAAACCTACTGTTTGCAGTAATTTGGTCAATGTTTAATACTCTCTGGTGTTATGTGAAACGTATCATTGCTTAATCACAGTTTGATTTTATGGGATTACAAATTTACAGAATCTGTTTAAAATATGCTGATCCTATATTCTGACATAGCATCACATGAAAAACTAAGGTGAAGTACATTGTATGAGCTTTTAAGGTAAATATGATGTCATCAGACAAATGGTTCTGTTAAGCAAAGTCTGTAACAAGAGAGTTCCTGTTCTCTTATTGTTAGTCAAATGAACCAGATTACGAGACTATCACCTTTTGTTTGTAAAGGGCTCTTGGTGCCTCTGCCCCAGTCTTTGAGTAGTTATGCTGATTGGATTAGGACTGGTGAAAAGGGACAGGTTGCTATACCTGAATACTTCATTTGCATGCTTTGTTTAAAGTTTGTCACCCAGGTGCTTTGTCTCCATTTCTAAACACTGCCCCCTTAATGTAATAAACTACAATGTATCACTGCCTTAGTTAGACTTTTGATGACTGCAGCGCCACACAGCAACGTTCTCAATAAAGAGTCCTGCTGAAATTACCCAAGAGTGTCTCCTGGGGTCTCATTTATAAACGCTGCATACGCACAAAAATGGGCATAGAAACATGTACCAAATGTTTCATTTTCACACATATCGGTGATTTATAAAAAAAATAAACTTGCCATAAATATGTACGCACTGTACGGACATTCTAGACCATGCGTACGAACTCTTTTTTCCTGGAGTGAGAAAAGTGATGAAAATAAACAACTATTTTAAACTCTGTTTTTCATGTCAATATACACATTACATTAAATACTCCCTCACATTGATGGAGATAATCACTAAAAGTTACATCATTTAAAAAAAACAAAAAAAACAAAACAATTACATCATTTTATTAACAATAGGCTACATAATTTTCCTGTGGTATGCTATGCTTTCATGACAGCGAGGGAAGCTATAGGTGCACAATAATTCATCTTCAAACTAAACTACAGATCACACATGTTATGAGAAATATTTTAGCGAGAACAATGATCAAGGATGCGCACTTACTTCGATATGATGGTTGACACTGCTGGCTGGATTCAATGGTTGAATGGTCCATTGTCCGGTATAGGACCAATGATAATAGATTACTGTACAACCGCAGCTCAGCTGCATGGAGGTGTTGATGTCGTGTGAAGGCATCTCCACAACATAATAAAAAAAGACCACTATGTTTGAAGGATATAACTAGGAGGGAAAACGCTAAGATTTGCACATTTCATTTTAAAATACTTTGTCAGTGACGAAATTTCCGAATCAGACAATTGTATTTACACTGCAATAAATATGGGCCTATCTGTTTCCACTAAAATAGCTAAAAGATATTCATCAGCAAAGCTGCATACATTTAAAATAGCCGATGCAAGGTGTTGTAAGCTCCATATATGGTTATTTCGGTGAGGAAATGAGGTGGAGATGCACGTACGCACAATCTACCCCTGAGTGGGACTTATAAAGGGATTTTTGTGCAGGTTCTGGCATACACATGGGTTTTATAAATCTGAAAACTTTGTGCATACGCAAAATCTAGATTTTAGGATGAAATCTACAGAGAGTTTTTTTATAAATGAGACCACTGGTCTTCGCTTCTGAGTTTCCAACAGTTTCAAAGTAGTGTGGAATCATGTGAGGAGCTACTTTCAGTGAGTAGCTAAAGCTGTTGAGTCGCTAATTTTCTGACGTTATATGCCATTTAGCATATTTCCATTACCTGCATTGCATTCAACCAAGTGTCAGCATTTTATTGTTACGTCTCTGATACTTTCTGTGCTCACATAATGGGTTTAATACAGCACATTGCATAAACCATTCATATTCTGTTGCCGTCAGACAGTTTTGAAATAGTAACTGAAATGCTCTGTTAAAATTCTGATTTATAATCCAGATGTGTTTGAAAAAATCTCTATATACATAAGAAAATGCTTGTCGCTAGGCACTTGGAAAAAGTCGTTAAGGGTCTGAAAGGTGGTATCTAGCAATAAGTTGAATATTTGTTAACACTGATGGCAGGAAGTGCAGCACACAGAGGTGGCTGTGAGGTCCCGCCTTCTAAGTTATGAGCCAGTTGTGATGAATTAAGTTGCTTCGGCTGCTGATGGAGGCTCCAGTTGCTGTTGAGGCAGTCGTGTGCTCTGAGATGGGCATTTAGGACAGTGCATAAATATTGAATGGTCAGCCTGAGAATTTTGTGATCTTGTGTTTAGAAACCCTTATGAGATGGCCATTGTCAGATTCATTGGCGATCTTAATGACGATGTTTAGTCAGAGACTTGGGTGATAACCTTTGTGGATTGATGTTTCCTGTTCATGGATAAAGGAACTGAGCTGCTTATCCGAGAGACTGATTCGCGTGAACTTGACTTTTGTTGACATAGACATTTCACTGGCTACATGTGACTTCATTTCAACTGTGCTACAGTTTGATTCAAGAGGGTCCACATTACACATCTATTTAGCCTATTAATTATTCACTCTATTTCTCTAGGGCCTGCAGGTTGGCATAGTTACATTTGTAATTATTCCTAAAGTGCTCATTTAACAATAGTGTGATAATTCTATCCATGCAAGCACATCACCATTTTCAGTCTCTCAATGCCTACCCTACGTTAAGGACATTGCTTGCCTAGCTTCCTGTGTAGCTACTTCATTTTGTTGGGGGGGATAGTAACTCAAGCATTATTTCTTCCTCTCATGGAGGTTAAAACAATGTTATGGCCGGTTACATCAATTTCTAGTTTTTATCCTCACCAGTTTTGTCTTACCAGAGAACAGCATTCCTGATCATTCATGAAATATACCATCTCCACAAGCCAAGACGTATCCACTAAAGTGAGCCTGAACGCAGAGGCCGGAAAGTTGATCAGAGAAGACGGGGTGTCGTTCAGAGTGAAAAGGTACATAAACCAAAGTCCACTGAAAGTGCAGCAGTTTATCAACCTTGTGAGCATAGTGGCCACTGATGGAGGAACATAGACTGAATCAACAGACAAATAAGGAAGATCAATGTGGAAAATGTGGATAATGTGGCCATGGAACGTCTTTTTGCCCATCATGCCAATACATGACATGATCTGATATTGGTGAAATCTCTGCAGAGTAAGACGCTAACTCTCTTTAAATATTAAGGCAAGAGTGCACTCCCTGATGATCTTAGAACTGAACTTACTATGTCTTTGTGTTGGGGGGTTCAAACCTCAGTGAGGTTTGCCTGTGGATAGCTCATAATCTGAACACTTCAGAGCAAAGCCTGCCAACCAAATATAAAGTTCAGCAACTCTACAATATTCTGACTCAACAGAGTGGTCTTGACTGAAATGTAGTTTGAGCAACGAAGGAGCTCAAAACATAATTCAGGCAGACCATGGCATGACTGCAGAATCAGCTGACGCTCAGCTGATCGTAACTCCTCCCCTACAAATTAATAAGATATATAAGATCATCCATACTCACGCTTGCCATAGTCCCTGTTGGACAGACACGCACTTACCCTCATCTATTCCCAACTCCTCCTATGCAGATACATGATCACTTAAACTGCTCGCCCATGGAAAAAGTATCATCTATCCAGCTCATGTTGCTCAGATTGTTCAATATTATCCACAGTACGGTGTTACTCTACTTGGTATAAATAACTGTGGCTGTGCATATTAAAAATATCTGGCAACTGCTTAGCCTTCAGTGTTTCAGACCTCATTGAGGTTTGCCTGTGGATAGCTCATAATCTGAACCCTTCAGAGCGAAGCCTGCCGCCAAATATAAAGTTCAGGACCTCTACAATATTCTGACTCGAACATAGTGGTCCTGACTGAACTGTCAGTCAAACCTCATTATTCCTCCCGCCTCTCTCTCGTGAAGAAGTGCAGCGTTTGCAGTTTGGAGTAGGGGTGGGAATCTATGGGTAATCTCACGATTCAATTCGATTATGATTCAGAGATCTACAATTCGATTATGATTAACGATGCATCACAATGTTGTTATATATCCTGTACATCTATTAGGGGTGGGAATCTTCAGGCACTTCGCGATCTGATTCCGAATTTGGGAGTCATGATCCGATTACAAAATGATTCTTGATCTACATTTTTTCCCCAATTAATTTCTTCTGCTGTGCAAATACATCTTTACAACTTTACATCTTAAACAAAATTGCAGTTATATGCTTTTTGTTTATAGTTGGAATCTCTGTATGTCAGCACTGCCATCTTAAAAATAGGAGTGTGACTCTTCACTGGTTTCACAATTCAGTTCAATTACGATTATCATTATCATTATCATTATTATTATTAACTCAATATCACAATGCGTCACATTCTCAGTTTTCAATAATACTGCACAAGGCTACATTTTCATATAAATTTTATATAAAATTTATTTTGTGCAAAAATTAACTTTATTTTTTATTACATGAGCACAGCAGGCTATTTAAAAAAAAAAAAAATTACTTATTTGAAATGAGTGTTCAAGTGTCCGAAAGTTTACAGAAAATAGTTGAGATTTTTCTTTTTTCCCTCAGCATTAATGCTGTTTGATTATTACAGAAGAAGAGATCATAGACAGTGGACTTCCGGTGGCGCGCGCTGCAAGATGGCTGTACAACACTAGGCTCCCGAATATTAACCTCCTATTTCTAGATATTCATTTACACATATACAAAATATTGTCTCTTTTTGAAAACTGGTCAATTCTAATACAAGAATGCTACCAGCATTATTTAATTATTTCTCCCCAAAAGCCTGCTATGAGCAGCAAACGCCTCAAAACACTTGATGAAGATGTTGCCTTCACTTGTTAATCACACAATCGAAGCACAACAGGAGACTATGAGAGAAATGGTTTCTTGTATGTTGACAGAGGCGATTAAAGACAGCTCTTAATCCCTTCAATGACTACATTAACGAAAACAGTGCTGTTCTTCGTTCAATGAAACAAGAAATTGACTCTCTGAGTAAAAGTATGGTGTCGATTACAAGGAAAGTGGACAATCTTCAAGGCAGTTTACGCAAATCAAAAAAAGATAAGAACTTATGCTTGACTCAGTTAGAGCAGATCCAACGAAAAATTGCAACGACCTCAAAGATCAGTCACGTCGCAACAACGTTCGTCTGGTTAATCTACCAACAGAAATGGAAGGAGACGACCCCATCGGTTTTCTACAGAAAATGCTAGTTAAATGGATCCCTGACCTTTCGGCGCGCTCATGCCAGATTAAGATTGACAGAGCCCATCGCGTATATACAAAATCCAACTCACTTAGACCACGATCGATGATATTTCGGCTTCTTCACTATCCTGACAGGCAAGCCATCCTTCAAGGAGCACGTAAATCAAAACCCCCTTTGCCCGGAGGAGCGTGTCTGGAGTTCTATGCTGATTACAGTCATGAGACGGCACAAAAAAGGAAGGCGTTTTCAACCGTAAGATCCAAGCTTCACCAGAAAGACGCTGAAACTTTTCTGATCTACCCAGCATTGCTGAAAGTCACTTACAAGGGTCAGAAAAACTCGTTTGAATCTCTGAAAGTTGCTGAAAAATATCTGGAGGGTCTTGATGGAGCGGCAACAACCGACTGCTCGCAGATCTTTAAACTTTCCACCTGAGGAGTCAATGGAGGAGGACTTATAATCGCTTTTGACCACAGATTTGTTCAATACAAGAACTAGAAACCTTTTCAACATTTGTTCATGGTTCAGCCCATCAGAATTAAATGGTAACATTCCTATTTTTTATATGGTATTTTTATTTATTTGTTTATTCTATTTTTAATTTTTTTCTACCTCATGTGCAGACTGATAGATATTGCTTTATAGAGAGTTTTAAGTTGAGTATTGTAAGCTCGCTAACCTTGAAAAGTTGGGTCTCAGTTCATAATTTAATTCCGGTTGATCATCTTATAATTCTACATTTCTCTGTTTGTTTAAATCATAGGGGTTTTATAAGGTGAATAGTGTTTTAGACATTGCCTCGCGATCACCACAGATGTTTTACTAAAAAGGTTATTTGGGAGAGGGAGGGGGTGCTTAGGCGCATAAAGCACCGATAATGATTTTGTTACTATGGTTGTGAAAATCTTGGTTATATGTTCAACAATCTGTTTTTTACTTTATGCATTATACTGTGTGAATCCAGCAATTGTAGACCATGGTTAATATAAATATATTGTCTCTCAATGTTAGGGGGTTGAATTCTCCTATTAAACGTACACGGGGATTTAGATCTTATGCACAGAAAGAAAACCAATGTAGCGTTTTCTTCAAGAAACCCATCTTACTGCAATAGACACCCAAAGAATGCAAAGCAGGCGTTATATTCCCATAGTATCATCAAGTTGTAATTCTAAAAAGCAATGGGTGACAATTCTTTTTAAATGTAATTCTAATTTTATTATTGAACACAAAGGCTCTGATGACGATGGCCGAGTCGCTTATTGCTGTGCCTTAATTGAAGGAAATAGGTATGCATTGGTTAATATATATGCCCCAAACTCATATGACATCTCCTTTTTTCCACAAGTTTTGAAAACACTTTTATCTCTTCATGGTTATTCAATTGTCATTGGATCTGACATGAATGCTGTGTTTGACACAGTTTTGGATCGCTCCAATCCTTTTTCAGTAACAGTCTCAGACCTATACTTTCCTACACTCTCCAAATATTTAAAAAGATTGAATCCTTTTTTCCTTCTAAAACTATATGGCATACCCATACTCCCGTATGGCACAATTGGAATCTGCTTTCTGGTGGACAACCATTTGTACAGCCAACTTGGGCTACAAAAAGGTATTCTAATGTTAAAATATATAAATGGAGAGAAATCAATTTTAAATATTCAAGACTTAATTGAAAGATTTAACATTTCCCGTAACACTGTATTTCTATATTTTTCAACTTCGTTCTGCATTAAAATATCAAAAGGTTCCTTGGGGCAATAATCTTCAAATTCACCCAGTAATGCAAGGGATTCAAAATGCGCCAAACATAGGAATTGTCTCATTTTTACTTTTGCTTCTCAAACCTTAATTCTGATCATTTCCCTAAAGCTAGAGTGTGGTTATCAGATTTGACTCCCTATAATAGAAGCATTGATTGGGACACAGTGTGGGTTAATACATTCCATGCGTCCTCAAACTCTAATCACAAATTCATTCACTTTAAAATTATTCACAGAGCATATCTAATTAATTTAAAAATAGATAGAAAAATATAAATTTTGGCTAGCAGCTTTGACTGCGGCAAAGAAATTACTAGTTCAACGCTGGAAACCCCCTCATGACCTTTCTGCTAAGCACTGGATTCATTCTTTATTGGAAATACTATACCTGGAACTGTCTTCTGCACGGACTAACCACGCAAAGCCTGCTACTCTATTTATGTGGAAGAACTGGATTTCCATAATCTCGAAGATTTTGGTTATTTAGTCTAAAGATGTCATTCTGTTGTATATTTTTATATATATTTATTTGATCTTATATTATTTTACTTTTGTATTTTATCTGGGTCCTGGGGTGCGATGGGATAGGTGTGGGATGGGGGGTGGTTCTGGGAGGGGGCAGTAGTTTAAATAGGTTTTCTCTCCTTTTGTTTGTGATGTATTTTTGTGTGTGCTATCAAAATAAAAACAGTGAATTACAAAAATGAGATCATAGACAGTGGCAGCTTTAACAGGCTGCATTCACACTAATGCACAGATCTATTTCGATATCAGATGTTTTTGTCCTGCTCTGAAAAACATAAGTGACTGTGTGTACATCAATTTCGTATAAAAGTAATCAAAAATGCAAGTGCATTTAAAACCGCAGCTGCAACTGAGCTTCAGGACAACAAACACAATGTGCACTCGAAAGTCCGTTAGTATGTGAGTTTCATGCATCAAACACATACTGCATTTCAAACGGCATAAATGAAAGCATATCTAAAGTACAAACAAGGCGGGTGGAAGCACAGACTGTCAAGCAATGTGCACGTGTCTCACAGAACTAATTCTGTGCAATGAAGTCTGCCACGTCTCTAGCGCACACACGTGCCATATGCGGGAAAAATAAACAAGCTCAGAATCATTTTAGAATCGTTGAAGAGAAAAATCGCGATGCATCGGAGAATAAATTTTTTCTCCCACCCCAAGTTTGGAGCATCCCAGCTTGTTTGCAGTCTGAAGGTAAATAAAAGAACTGCTGACTGAATAATTACAGCCTTTTCTTTACTCAAGAAAACACTACATTTATGAAGGCTAATGTTTTTTGTATTTTGAGAAAGAAACGGAGAAGAGTGTCATAGCATTTGTTGTCAAGTCACAGTCAAATAGCTTGTGTGAAGTGCTGAATCTTTTAGCTATAATATGATACTTTGGCCAAATAACAGATAAAATCAAAACTGAGTGCCCACATAGCGACACAGAAACTGTAAAACCTGGAAGTTCATGAAAATTGTAAATGCGATGCCCCTATTGTCTTTGTGGCGTTAATGACGGGGTAAAACATTCGCGGCTCAGAAACTTCGTATTTGAACTTGATTATGGTGAAATGTTAATAATATAATTTACACATGCAATGATGTAAATAAATGTAACCTAAGTTATTTGTAGGCCTATACATCTATATGATAAACACTATACAATAAGGTTTCTTTAATGTTAGCAAGATAGTCCTCAATGCAGAATACAAGATCCAGGGGGGGCATGGTTGGATCCAGATCCAACTTTCTTCTACCTTACATATACCTAAACCTACCCGTCTCTGGCCCCTGATCCCTAAAACCCACCCATTTTTCACCCCTAAACCCACCCATTTCCACCCTTAACCAACCCATCTCCACCCACTAGATGTGGATCCAACCACGCACCCTGCATTTTGTGTTCTGTAGTGAGGGGCTACTGATGTTAGCTAATAGTGTTAACTAACATGAGCATACAATGAACAATACATTACAGTATTTATTCATATTTGTTAATGTTAGTTAATGAAAATACAGTCGTTCATTTGTAGTTCATGTTAGTTCAAAGTGCAGGGACGGATTAACGCACGGGGGGGCCAGAGGGGGGCCAAGCCGAAATACTACTCCTCCAGGAACGCGATTTCAACCATGCACCCTTAGGATTTTAAGCAAAGTGGATTTTTGAATGTAGCTTCCAAAAGACCAAAAATTGTCTGAATAATATATTAGATACATGCATTCATGCTTTAGCTGGCGCAGAGCCAGATGTGTTTTTACAGTGCTGCGCATTATAAACAATCACACAGGATTCTGTTGAGCTTATGAATGCAATGGCCAATCAGAGGAATTTCAGATGAGTCATCGCTGAAAAGCCTATATTTTGGTTCAGTGCGCGCGCTCACTGACTGAATGCTGCTCTCTGGAGAATTCTCTCATCATAAACAAAGTGTAGATGTGTGTACGATGTAAGTAAGATATTCATTTCACAGTATAAAACAGCTTCAGTGATTATAATGGGAGTTTTTGAGAGTGCTTGAGTGCTTGAATTAGACTAAATCTAGACTAAAGTTAATATTATTTAATAATGCAACTATTCTTTGCTCTCTTTATGTACAAAGAAAGTGTTAGTAACTTGCATTGTTTATTAAATTTACGTTAAATACAATGTCAGTCGTATTAAAAATATCCTGTGACATGACACCCATCTAGTACAAGTTAAAAGACGGGTTTTATGCATAGGCTAGTTAATAGATTACACTAATATTAGGCTACTTTTCCCATAGCCCATTATAGATAAACTAACATGATCTATAAAGGTGCAAAATGTTTTTACTTATTTAAGAATCATGATATTTTATGATATAGTTAACAAAATCTGGGAAAATTTTGAATAAAAAAGAAACAAAAATTCAACCGAGAGAGGCCTTTACTCGGTCCGTGCCCAGGGCACTGCTGTGTCATAATCCGTCCCTGTCACAATGCATTAACTACTGCATAGGAACACGTTACAGTTTAAAAATGCATTAGGTAAATGTTGAAATTAACATTAACAAATGCTGCAGAAGTATTGTTCATTCTTAGTTCATGTTAACTACACTAGTTAAAGGGGTCATATGATGCGATTTCAAGTTTTCCTTTCTCTTTGGAGTGTTACAATCTCTTGGTGCATAAAGACGATCTGTAAAGTTGCAAAGACTCAAACCCAAAGAGCTATTCTTTATAAAAATTAAGACTTGTCCACGACCTCCCTAAATTGCTTCGTTTAAACACGCCCCCACGTCTACGTCACGATGTGGAAAGATTTGCATAATGCCACCCAAATGTTCATGCAAAAAAAAAAGAGTAACAACCTTTGATTTGGCACTTCTGACTAACAGTCTGTAAGTATATTTACATATGTAAAGGATTTGCCACTGATGATTCAAACGCAAGTTTTGAGCAGTGGTTCTCAATTCCAGTCCTCGCGCCCCCCTGCTCTGCACATTTTGTATGTTTTTTTTTCTATAATATATTTTTAGAGGGTTCAAAAGAGAATTCGATGTCCAATTTAACTGCATGGAAAAACGACCTACAGGAAGATATTTCTAAAGATGAATTGAGGGATTCTTGTTTGTTTGCCCAAACTTATATATTGCCCAAACCAACATGTCAATACTAGATGCAGATTGCTGCAATATAATTGGCTCATGAGGACATATATTACCCCAGTTAAATTATATAAATTTAATACAAATATTCCTGACAGCTGTTTAAAATGTAAACAATAAATTGGAACCCTTTACCCTTGTATGTGGGAGTGTATTGAGATAAATTTTTTTGGAAGAACACTCTTATTATGACTGATAAATTGACTGAAGAAAATGTCCCTTGTGATCCCAAATTCTGTTTATTTCATAAATACCCACTCAATTTTGTGGTGAGCACCAATAAACGCGAACTAATTGACTTTAGTTTGCTTCAGGCCAAGCGGGCTATTGCTTAAGGAGATACAAGGTCCTTCCTCTATGCTTTTGATTAAAGAAATGACTATTAACCTTGCCATGGAAAAGCTGACTTACACAGTAAGGGAAACTTGAAGACTTTTACAATATTTGGACTCCTTTTTGGTTTTGCGCTATTGTAACCAAGAGGACTTGACAATGGGGGACGACTGATATATAATACTCATTTCTTTTGTTTGGGGTATCTCCACAACATAATGTGATTTCTGTATAAATAACTAATAACTCAAGTGACAGTTAAATTGTAAAATGGATGGCTGTGAATGGTAGTGTATGGAAAGGTATAGTTGTATATGTTTTTTTTCTTTTATTTATTTATTTTTTAAATGTATTGTTCTGTATTAAAACAAATGAAAATAAATATATTGAAAAAAATTATTATATATTGAAAAAAAATTAATCCATGGTCCCTTTTCTTACCCTCGGGGGCACCTCTTCAACAACAGTCTGCTCAGGGGCCTCAAGGCCCCTGGATTGAGGAGGCTGCGGGTGGTCAGGGTATGAAGGGTTGCACTGGGTGGTGCTGGTGAGAGAGGAGTCCTGAGAGCGAAGATGAAGTTGTGCAAAACTAGGAACAGGATCACTGAAGGACTGGGAGCGAGACACATGGAGTGCAGATGAGTTGCTCTTTAGAGCAGCTAAGTGAGACCACTGAACCAGGGGAGCTGAACCTTTCAGGGAGGGGGAGAGAACAGGAAAGGTAAGAGTGACAGGGAAGGTAGACAGTCAATGAGTGAGCAACTAAATATGAGAGAGACTATTAATTCACAGATGACAGAAGAATTATGTCATCAAGAACCTTCTAACAGTTTTATTCACATGATGTCTGTCTCGTGTTTCATCACGAGTCTTAGGTGACACATTACTAAGGGTGAGAGGAAAAAAAATATCTGATGAATTGTGATTCTCTCTTTAATGTTTCTGAGTTTAATGTTTATGTGCTATGGCACTTGTGTGCACTAGAGACAGCTGTATTCTTCTTGCTGCCAATTATACACTGTAGCGGCAAGACCAATCAGACACACAATTGTTTTTTTTTTATTTAATGAATAATCCAACAGATCTCTCACACAGTGATAAAACTAGGTGCCAAGGTAAACTAACACACAGAGGCAGAACAGAGGCCAGTTGTATAAAAACAGCCACTATGCTTGGCCTTAACACCTGGTATGATCAACTAGCAATTAGGCAAGGGGTAATCAGTTTTTTATGTTTCAGATTCAAATTGCAGATAAAAAAAAAAAAAAATCAATCAATTAAAGCTTCAAGCAGCAATGAAAGGGCCCTCGCACCCGGGCTCACCATCACCCAATGGCTGTTGGGAAACAGCGAACAGTAGGCAATATGCTTTTAAAGTGGTTATTGTTGGATAAATGCATCAAATTCACTTATATATGCCAAACTTTCTGCTGCCAGTTGGTGGTGCTATGACTATAACTGGATATTGACATGTAGATGTCCTCAGACCAGGACTCTTACCTAACATGTGAAGTTTGGGGCAGATTGGACATTGCTTGCCTGAGTTACCAGCAACTTCCTGTTTCATAGTATTAATAGCATGCTTTAGCACTTTGTAAATGTTGTTAGCATGTTTGAGAATATTTCTAGCATGTTTAGCACACAATGGCATATTTTTTTGTTTGCTAATAGTGCATACCAGTGTAAAACATGTCACTTCCTGTTGCCATTAGGTGGCGCTATAGCTATAACCAAATATGAACATGTAGATGTCTTCAGGCCAGGACTCTAATCAAACTTGTGAAGTTTGAGGCAGATTGGACAGTGTATGCATGAGTTACAGTAACTTCCTGTTTCACTGCATTAATGGCATGCTTTAGCACTTAGCTAAGTGCTACTAGCATGTTTTAGTATGTTTCTAAAATGTTGCCAGTGTATTTAGCACTTGTTAACACTTTTTTTAATATGTTCCTAGGAGTCCATAACAGTGTTAACCATGTCACTTCCTGTTACCAGCAGGTGGCGCTATGACTATAACTGAATTTGCTCATGGATGTTTGTTCAGGACAGAACACCTATCACACCGTGTGAAGAGTCAGGCTGCTAGGGACACGACGAAAACTCAAAAACCAACTAACTTATTCACGCAAAAACATCAAAATCTGTGAGGCCACCAGGTGCACACCCCTTGACGAAAACTCAAAATCTTCACAATTTAACGTCACAAAGGTCTTATGATGCAAATTTGATGATCCGATTAAAACTGTAGGAGGAATTCATCAAAGTACGATGGCAAATGGCATGGAAATGGCAAAAACTGCACAAAAAATCGTATTGGAAATTCAAATAACGTACTTCCTGTTGGGATTTGGATTTTTTTACAAGACACTTTTTTGTAGATAATGGTGTGTTACATGTGTGTACCAATTTTCATGCACGTACGTGAAACGTAGCTCGAGGTGCACTCCATTGAAATTTAAACAGGTGGCACTATCAAGCCATTTTGCCACACACAATTCTGAAACCCATATCAGATGTAAATTTTCACCAATTCTGATGCACGTTCAAAGTTTCATGAGTTTTTGAGAATGTTTAGGCCCTCAAAAATGTGATTCATTTTGGAGAAGAAGAAGAAGAAGCGGAAGAATAATAATAAACGGAGCAATTCCGAGAGGGTACTCGCACCACCGGTGCTCGGGCCCTAATTATATAATCAAATTGATTCCAGAATCAGAATTGAATCGGATTATGAGGTGTCTAAAGATTCCCACCCCTAGCTATTATGATGTGTTTACACCTAAGAAAAAGACATGTCAATATCCTTCTTACAACTGTTAAACAGAGACAGAGATGGGAGGAGAAATAGGAAAAACAGGAGTGAGTTATCTCAGGTTACCTGTGGTTCCATTGGCCTGTGCATGCCTGAAGTCTCAGGTGGGGGAGTTTTCATTGGTGTACGGTTCAGATCCTTGTGGCAAAGGAGGTTGTTTGGGTGGAGCAGCATGAGGGGTGCCCTGAAGATTCTTATGATACCTCTCATCAGCCTTGGAGATGGACAAACAGGGTGATAAAGTAGATCAGCAGGTATCAAGACAACAGTCAGGATATGCTCCTCATGACATCATGCTAATATTTGACAGCCTGACTGAGACAGAATGGATAAGTGGGAATATTACAACAGAGGAAGCCATATTACGACAAATCTGTGTAGGTATAACACAAAACATATAGCATGTAAACAGTATACATGCCATCAACATACATTAATTTTAAACAACTTTTTTATAACAAACTTTTTTTAAGCAAAACTTAAATTTAAAGGTTTTAAATTAAATAATAGGGCTAAATGCATAGCATTTTAGTAAAACTCCTAACGTTACAGCAGCGAGGAAGATGAACGTGCACGAGTTATTTCAAATTAATCTGTGTTATTTTAATGTTTTTTGACCTAAAACATAGAGACTCTGATGTTAATGTGTCTGCATTCAAGCATTTCAGTGGGCTTAAACATATCACCCTTTACAGCAGATTTAGTTCACAAACAACTGATAGTTTTGACCTAAATATGATTTCATTTACAATAATTAATCCTAAAATTTGACATTAGTAATTTACTTTTAACAGCATCTGACACACGTGTGCTCACAAGATCTCCCATTTCTTACTTTTGAATTCAGTTCACTGGAGACTCGCACTAAAAGGATCATTTAAATCAGTGAGTTGTTGACTCGAGAACAGCTGCAATCAGATCATTCCAATTTGTGAATGAATAATTTGGTGCGATTTGTGAACTGATTTAATGGGTTCATTGAAAATAATCAGTTTGTTCATGAATCAGACACCGCTTCTGCGTTTCGGAGCACATGATATATTATAAGGAGTAACGATAAGTTTATGAAATGTAGTGAAGTAAAACGTATGATCTTATGCTTTAGAATGTAGTGAAGTAAAAGTTACTCAAAATAAAACTACTCCAGTAAAGTACAGATACTTGAAAAATGTGCTTAAGTATACAGTAACGAAGTAAAACAACTTTGTTACTGTCCCCCACTGTGTCATGGAGACGTTGTGTATTTCGTTGTAAAAGCGTAAATACTTTGTTTGGCCTTCCAAAAGAGTGGATAAGTTGTATTTACAACATTGTTCCAGAACAGTTCAACCCAAATATTTAGCTGTGTGCGGTGCATTTTACGGAGGACTGTTTCTTGAACCTGGGAGAGTAGCCTACAATGGCAACTGTTCTGACATTTCTCCAATCACAAATGAAGACATGGTTTTATGTACGCGGCACGATATGCAATGCAAATGTAAAAAGTAGAGCCAGACCGATATATCGTTTAACCGTTATTATCGGCCGTTATGAGCCTGTTGCTGATATATCGGTATCGGCGAATATGCCACCGATATAATTTTTTTTTTTTTACAGAACATATAACGCAGATTAAATACTTCTGAATGGTGTAATTACTTAGTTTGTCCAGCAGAGCGTGCTCCATTGTTTGCTACTGGCGACCAAGGTCAGTGTAGTGTAGAGATGTGCAGATAAGCTAAAACAATTATGTGCCCGCCACCCACTTGCACCTATATTTGATCGTCACATTACAATGATTCTAATTCTTAGTTTTGCATGATGATATGATGAATATCACGCCGCTCGCATCCTGTGTGGAATAGATCCCATTAAAATCAGTGATCTTGTCTACACTGGATGCAGTAAACTGATGCCTCATTCTATTTATGATGTGCTAACACAAAGTTCAAATGATTTTCAACGGCCGCTTTGTCGCGTCCTGTTGAGGTGCAGACACGGTGTCAGTATAGTCTGTCAGTACAGACAGTAACGTGGCAGATTGAAAAGTTAGTATCTTTTACTCACACAATGAGCTTATCATATTTGTTTACAACATTAGTAGGGCCCTATGATTTCTGCGATACAGAAAACATGGATGGGAATCGCGGATGCCTGCCTCTGTTGCGAGTCCCTATCAAGCAATTCACAGATTTAACTACGCTCTTCTTCTCCTCCTGCCTGGCACATTGGCCCGCATCACTCACTGCAGAGCAAGCCTGTTCTTAAAAAAGCTGCTGTGAAAATGTGGGAAAAGCCGATGAGGAAGTTGGGGTGAAGCGATCTTTATATAGGTGGAGCAAAATACTTCACCGCTCCATCTATAGCACATTGTGATTGGGAGGTTTATGCTGTTAATACAGGAGACAAACCAATGGGCCACTGGCAGCTCGCGGTCCGTGCGTGATGGTCCTTGGCAAAAAATAAAATAAAAATAAAAAAAAAACATTCTGTCAGCCCCTTAGGTGCGTCAGCCCACCGGGAAAATGCCAGTATGCCTGATTACCAATCCAGCTCTGCTTCCTGCATAAACCTGTCCCTGTTGGTTTAGCAGTAGCTTGGTTGCCCTACAGCAGTTACTTTGTTTAATTTTCATAATTCAAGTTATATATATTTTGTTCTATTTGTGTTATTTATAATAAGTGAAGTTTACTTGCACTGATGTCCGTGTTGGGCAGTAACGCATTAATTTGATAATTTTTTTTAGTAACAGAGTATTTTAACTGCGTTATAATTTTTTAAAATAGTAATTAGAGTATAGTTACAAGCCGAGGTCTCTATATGTTACCTGCTGCGCTACATTGCTGACAGAATGCAGTGTTTTATAATGTAGAGATTGTAAAAGGGATGTAGTACACGCACTGTCAAAGCCAAGTGCCAGTGGATTAGAGACCTGCTCCAGCAAGACCCGACATAACAGAGTGCGACACAGGACAAGACTTGATAGGCAAGTGGAGAAACTTGTGTGTGTGCGGGTTACGGGAGAATAAAATGATTCACGGGACTCCCGGAATATAGAAATATCTAAACATAAAATATCTAAAACAAATAAATTGTTATTCATCTACTTCACAAAAGCAACATGAACTAATATAAAATATAAACGACTAACAGGTGCAAGCGTATGCATGGTTTCTATTTAGGCTATAAGAAGCAATGCAGTGCTTTGAGCATTGCAGTGTTGAAATTTGTGTGCTCACGAATCCTCATTATAACACATGAATTGTAGACTTTATGAAAGATTCATTATGCATATATTTATTGTGTTATAACAGAGATTTGTGAGATTGCGATGAACTGAGATGTCTTTTAGAGATTATAAATGCAGTGCTCTTTGCTGGCATTATGCCATGCCAAACCATGCACGCAGCATCCACTTGTTTTAGTTAAAAATAACAGTGTTCTCTCAACGTTGGATGCTTCAATAACAAATATTTATCGGGAGCATGTATGCTGGGATTTCATAAATTTAATGGAGAAAAAAGTAACCTAACCAGTAATGTAACTAATTACTTTTGAAATAAAGTAATCAGAACAGTAACGTGATTACTTTTAAAAGGAATAATCAGTAATCAGATTACATTTTCAGAGTAACTTGCCCAACAACTGCTTTCAGACTCATTTTTTTGAATAATAAAGTTTATTGTTAAATTGTTAAATACCCTGCCTCTACTACATAGACCTATGTTTTGTCACATCATTATAAGTGTCTGATCACCCCCATTTGAGTTATCATTGCAAAAAATTTATGTACCCTCCTTTTTTTTTAACCACTCCACACCATTGCTACTATCAAAAGTTTCCTACCAAAAGGATTGAAAACATCTAGTTCTATTAGCTTTACTGATCTTCTGGAAGAAAACCCAATGACTGCTGTGAAAGTGCAGCTGGCGACAAGGGAAAGACTGTGAGACAGCATGGAGAGACAGCTGACAGGAGGAAATAGACCCCAACGGGGCTGTTATGGGCTAGCTACCCATAGCAGCAGGCTCCGTCACCCCTATTAGGACACAAGAGCCACCTTATCTGGCTACGAAAAGTTCAAAAAGAAAAATACCCCTAGAGTCTGCGAGAGCAGGGGCGCAAGACGACTCACAGACTGTCCCCCTGTAATGACTCTTGGAATGGACATGACATTGAAAGAAGGAAGTAGCAAGACTCTTGAGAAATTAGTAGCTGGACATGTTCTTCAGACTTGTGTGTGTGGGATGGGCGAAAGTAACATCAACCCATGGTCTTAAGGTACATCAAGGACAGAAGAAATGCCTGAAAACCACCAACCCAGGGACCCGCACTGACCAGAGTTGGTCAAGAAAAAAGGTTAAATCAGTCGGATGAAACTCAGCGGCAGGAAGAAACCCACAGTCCACAGAGAATCAGCACCCCAGGGAATGAAGAGGAAGCTTCAGGCAGAACCACAAGTCCAAGACAACAACCAGCCCACCGCAAAAAAAGAAAACATGCAAGGATGTAAGCCGTTGGTGAAATGGGCCAAAGTCTAACAGCAAACAGTGGGAAACCATCAACAAAGACTTAAGCCTTATCCTAAGTAACACATCAAAGAATCAGCCAAGAAGAAGCTGGAGAAGATGGGCGACCTTATCTACAGCTACGGTGAGAGGAGAAATGTGGAGTGAAGGAGCAAGTAAGAAAGAAAGACATGCTTCCCGCCCTCAAGTCCCGTCAGCTGCAAGAAATTCAACAACTTGTGAAAGAGGGGTGACGGCTAAGAAAGTTGTGGTGAAAGGCAACAGTAGAAGAAAGGGAAGGCATCAACTTCCTTCAGGAGGACCTAAAGCACAGGCTCTCAAATCTTCGCAGAGCAGAAAGCCTACGGATGCGTCGGAAGAAGAAAGAAAAAGCCAGAACCGATTTCTACAAAGACCCTTTTAAGTTTGTGAAAGGCATATTCACAAAGGAGAAGAGTGGATCCCTGAAAACATCAAAAGATCAGGTTGAAGAGCATTTGAGAACCATCTATACTGATGAAAAAAAAGATGAACCGATCGTTGTCCCCACTGACATCCCTCCAATATCACCACCACAACATCAGTTTGATATCAGCCCTCCTAAGCTGAGCGAGGTGAAGCAGGCAGTGAAAAAGGCAAGATCGGCATCTGCACCAGGCCCTAACGGCGTACCATATAGTGTCTATAACAACGCATCAGATGTTTTGAAAATTCTGTGTGAAAACATTAAAGTGGCATGGGACAAGCAAATCATCCCGAAAGCCTGGCGAAGAGCGGGGAGGGGTGTTCATCCCAAAAAAAAAAAAAAAGAAACGCAACCACCATTGAACAGTTTCGCCAAATAAACCTGCTGAACATTGAAGGCAAGATCTTTTTCAGTGTGTTGGCACAACGACTGACACAGTATTTAAAAACAAAATCATTTCATTGACACATCAATCCAAAAGGCTGGTATTGCAGGCTTTTCAGGATGCCTTGAACATAAACAGCATCATATGGCATCAAATCCAGACTTCAAAGAAAGAAGGAAAAGATCTTCACATCTTGTTCCTTGATCTGGCCAATGCCTATGTTTCAGTCCCTCATTGTTTTTGTAGGCTGCTTTTGATTTCTTCCAGGGTGCTGACTATAATCACAAATCCAGTGAAACACTACTTCCAGGATCTACAGTTTTGCCTTACAACATCAGGCTTCACCATAAGTTGGCAACCGCTGGAGGTAGGCATCATGGCGGGGTGCACCATCTCCCCATTAGCCTTCACGATGGCAATGGAGATCATTATCAGAGCCTCAAAATGGGTCGTGGGAGGAGAACGACTACAATGTAATCAGATGTTACCACCAATTCGAGCCTATATGGACGATCTAACAACACTCACAACAACTGTCCCCTGCACCAAGAGACTGCTGGAGAAACTTCATCAAAATATAACATAGGCAAGGATGAAGTTAAAGCCCAGAAAGTGCAGAAGCATCTCCATGTGAAAGGACAAGTCACAGACCAAAGATTTCATGTCGGCGGAACACCTGTCCCAGCTGTCTCAGAAATGCCAGTAAAGAGCTTGGGGAGATGGTATGATGCGAAACTCAAAGACACCAAGCAGTTTGAACATCTAAAAAATTATATCAGCATGTACATGGAGTGCATTAACAAGACATTGTTACCAGGAAAACTCAAGTTGTGGTGCTTTCGGTTTGGCATACTCCCAAGACTCTTGTGGCCGTTAAATGTGTATGAGATCCCCATCACCAAAGTTGAAAAGTTGGAACGGCTGATAAGCATACAGCTGAAGCAGTGGCTGGGAATTCCACGTTGTTTTTAAGTCCCGTCGGAAGTTTATGGACATGGCAAGCTGGAATTACCAATCACAGGGCTCGTGGAAGAGTTCAAATGCGCACCAAGGCAAAGGCTCGTCATGACCCTAACTGAATCCGAGGATGCAGTCATTCGAACAGCGGCCCCCCGGGTGGAAGCGGGAAGGAAGTGGACTCCATCAGAAGCTGTTCAGAGTGCAAAGTCTGCGCTTCACTTCAGAGATGTGGTCAGACAAGTACAGCATGGGACTCATCCCAAAAACTCCTCTGTGGCACAAAGCAACATCAGTGCAGAAGAGACAGCTAGTGGTAGAAGAAGTCAGGAGACAGGAGGAGGGTGAGCGGACATGCCAAAGCTGTCTCAATGGGCAAGCAGGGGAAATGGACCAACTGGGAGGGCCTGGAGAAGAAAAAGCTCAGCTGGCATGACATCTGGCAGATGGATGGAGCGCGGCTGAGTTTTGTCATCAGAGCCACATACGACCTGCTACCATCCCCCCGTCAAAATCTGAAAGAGTGGTATGGAGAAGATCCCGCCTGTTCCCTGTGTCAAGTACCTGCATCCCTAAGGCACATTCTATCAGGGTGCACTACAAGTCTTACCCAAGGGCGTTGGGCAGCATAACCAAGTACTTAGAGAGCTGGCATCAATACTGGAACAGAAACGAACCACCACAAACAACCTCCCACAAACATTGGCAGGACAGGTCAACTTCACAAATTCATACCAGCTGGCCACATCAAGAGCATCGTATAACACCTAAAGATGCAAGCTTCCTGCAAATCAGCGCAGGATTGGAAATTGGAAGTGGACCTTGATAAGAAGTTGTGTTTCCCCCAGAAATAGTGGCTACAACACACTCCGGCCAGACATGGTCCTGTGGTCTCCAACAACAAAGTTGGTATATGTTGTCGAATTAACAGTACCATGGGAAGAGGGGTTTGAAGAGGCTTATGAGAGGAAAAATATCAAATATTCCGACCTGGCAGCTGAAGTGCATCCCAGAACCGCTGGAAGACTAGCATCTTTCCAGTAGAGGTGGGATTCAGGGGATTTGTTGCAACATCTACCACCAGTCAACATCTACCACCAGTTTGCTGAAAAAATAGGGGTGAAGGGTTCCTCTCTCCAACAGGCCATCAAGTCCATATCTAGTGCTGCTGAAAAAAGCAGTAACTGGCTCTGGATCAAGCGTAAGGACCCCATCTAGGCAGCAAGGTAGAGACAGATGGTATGCAGTCAGGCTTAGGCCCCGACTCAGGGAGAAGGACGCCCCTGCCATGCAGAGCCCATCAGGGATATAGAGGGTATGGCATGGAGGGGTGTGTACCTGGGACGCTGGGTACACCGTTGAGCCTTCTGGAGACGTTGTGGGCTTCAATTAACGAAACGTCGATGAAGCAGGGTTCCCACCTGATGACCCCAATGACATACCTTACCCTCCTTTTTTTAACCACTCCACACCGATTGCTACTATTCAAGAGTTTCCTACTAAAGGGACTGAAACATCTAGTTCTATTAGCTTTACAGTATATAGGCTATATACTGTATTCTATATGCAGTACCAGTCAAAAGTTTGGACACATGAATGGGAACTTTTGAGTATACTTTTGACTATACTGTACTATAATATAGCCTACACAAAGAATATCTGTCTTGTTTTTACTCCCTAATATCGGCCCCCAAAATACCCATATCGGTCAGGCTCTAGTAAAAAGACAGTACAAGTCATTATAATCAGTAATTATGTCTACACTGGATGCAACAAATGCCTCGTTTGTAATGGGTTTTATTGTTTATCTCCCCTTGCGCTGGGTCACGGCATCACAATATGGTTAGGGGCGTAACATTTCCGTCAACGCTTGAGGTATTCAACCAATCACAATGCACTGGATAGCTGGCCAATCAGAGCACACCACGCTTTTCAGAAAGATGAGCTTTGTAAAAATCGATACGTTTCGGAAAGGCAGGGCATATAGGAGCAACAATAATGTACAGTATGTAATAAATTACTCACTCACCCTCAAGTCATCCTACATGTATATGACTTTCTTCTTTCAGATGAATCCAGTTGGAGTTATATAAAAAAAAAATTGTCTTTGATCTGTCAAGCTGTTTCATGGCACTCAGCAGGCGTTGCATGCATCAGTCCAAAAGAAGTTAAATAGAATTTCAATATAAGCCAAGAGTAGACTGGTTTTCCTTTGCTAAAGTAAGGAAACTTTGCTACCTTTCCTCCTGTTAACAAACATTGCTTTTGTGTACAACTGTTGGCGCAAGCTACATTAAAGTGATTATTATATTGTTTTTTTGTTGTGATCAACTTTTTTATTGTCTTAAATTCAACAAAACAACATCCATTCAAACAAACCAAACAGGGAAGGGGGAGCAACAGACACATCAATAGTTGAAAGAAAAAAAGAAGAAAAAAAAAACCTTTTTATGTTCATTCCTTTATATAGTCCAAAATTTTGGAAGAAAAACATTGCCATGCATCGATGGTACTAAGTTTAGCCTTGTTCATTTGTGCAGTTGAACCTTCACAAGTCACTCTTTTAAGGAGGCTGTGAATCCAAAATGTTTTTGCACACATATGTGGAGTAAACCAATTTTGTATTATTGTTGTCTTTGCAGGTGAAAAATCAGCAAACAACGTTCTCCTTCTTTATGAACTTATAGATTTTAATAGAGGCTTTGCAGTGTGATCATTAAGTTTACTATATATTAGAGAAACAGATGGCCAACCAGAGGATGGCGTGATCCAATCCCACATAGGATGAGAGGAAATAGGGGATGCCCAGGGAAATCTATAGGCCTTGAGAGCAGAGCATAACTGAAAAAAGACAAAGTATGATGATGCTAGTAAACAAAAATTTAGTTCTTAGTTCTTGAAATGAGCAGATACCTTGGTTATCATATAAGTCACTGCATGTGTTTATGCCCACTGTAGACCAAGAGGGGTGGAAAAATGGCAGATTTTCACATAAAAAATTAAAGTTGTGCCATAAGGGTGTGTTGTTACAAAATTTGAAAGGTCCTCCCATTAGATGTTCCACCCTTTTCCAAGATCCTCATAGAACTGGCCACAAACTGGGCCAAATTTATATTTATCATTTTTATTATCTGTGCCAGCAAAAAAATATCTTGGAACCTATGTGGTTTAACCTTGTCAGCTTCAATTACTCTCCATGAAGCTTTAGACTGAGGATCAACTCAAATATGAAGAGTCATAAATTGAAATGACAAATAATATAATTCAAAAATTTGGCATAGCCATTCCTCCTGAAAGTATAGGATGCTGCAATGTGACAAGTTTTATTCTGGGTCATTTACCATTATAGATAAACTGGGAGAAAAGTATGGAATTTATCTCCTTGAAGTAACCTTGAGGGGAGGAAAGCGGCAGCAGTAGAAAAAAGAAAATTAAGCCGAGGGTTAACAAATTAATTTTGACTGTGGAGATTTTGCCTTGAAGAGAGACTTTTAAGATTATTCCATCTTTGAGTATCACTTCTGATCTTGACTAAAATGTCATTAAAAACTTGTTTCTGGCAATTTTATGAATGTCTTTATATATGGTAATACCCAAATAAAAAAAGATCTTTAATAGGAATGCATGAGGGATAGGAGAGTTAGCTCTTAACATTGTTAATTGGCATTAAAAAATATTTGGTCCAGTTTTATCTTGTACCCCGATAGACTACTGAAGTGATCAGGTGTCGGAAGATAATATTACCAGTTTAAGACTGATGCCTCAGGTGAGTGGTAAAGTGTCTTAATCATAGAAACGTAATGTTCACCGAAACCAAACATTGCAGAACTGCCCACATATAGTTCCACTCTAGCCTGTCAAAGGCCTTTTCTGCATCAAGTGAAAAAAAAAAACGCACAAAGACTCGGAAGAGAGTCTGCAAAATCAAGTACATGAAACAGTCGATGCATATTATCAGATGCGTAACCCCCCTTAATAAAACCAATTTGGTCCTATTTGGTCCTATTTACATGTGAAATGTAAATAGTAGTGTGGACATTGTCCTGCATATATTATCACACCGGATATGCCTGCCGAGCACCCTTCAGGATCGCCGACCTGTCATGCCGTCTTAGTACACAGAAAAATGAGAGTATGCGGCCGATCTGAGTTTTTCCTTCCATCATACACACGATGGACCCAATCTCTATGCCATGCCCTTTCAGTGATGGGATCCACTTAGAAAGATTAGCTCTGAGGAAGCCATCTGCATTGGAGCCCTCCACCCCTTCTAACAACCCACCAGTTGTACATTATTTCTCCTGCTCCTATCTTCAATGTCTGTAATTTTTTTGGTGAATTGTTCCAGCTGATTTCTTAAGTTTGTGACTATCCTCACATGCAGCTGCTTGAACGGAATCGACATAGTCCCGTGTCTACTTTACTGCGTTGGCTAGCTTTTCAACTTCGGCTTTTAGCTCTTTTACAGAATCAGTGGTCATTTGTATATCCAAATGTAGATCAGACGGAGTGCTGGGGTCAGTACAGAATCTATGGCTTCTCTTACAGTCGATGCCACAACCGAATCGAGAGTAATTTTGTTGCTCTTTGAGTGCTAGCTAAATACCGTTAGCTATTATAGCAGCGTCGAGATCCTCACTGGACTGGAGATGGTGGAATCTTTGAATTTTTTCTTTATTGGCGATTGTTCAATCTCTCTTTTCCAAACGTCCTTTACTGCTGGGTACTCAAAAGTGGGCTAGGTAAAGGGTGGTTCAAAATTTACTGACAAGATATATAACATTTCTGACTAAGTGAGCAGAGAGAAGGACTATGCGTGCATTGCTGCCGAAGGGTCACGTTATCTCCCGTGATTATTACGTTTTGAATATGGATATTTTTCTCTTACAAAAACTCATCAATTTGCTACAGAAGGCCTTTGTTCACCCCCCGAGCCATGTGAGACTTTTTTTTTTTTTTTTTTATGGATGGGCGCTTTTATTTGTTTTTTTCCTTCTTTTGGACTGATGCATGCAACAGCTTGAAAGATCAAAGACAATTTTTAATATAACCTACTGGATTCGTCTGAAAGAAGAAAGTCATATACGCCTAGGATGACTTGAGGGTGAGTAATTTTATGGGCTAATTTTCATTTTTAGGTGAAAATAATAACTTTAACCTTAAAGGGGTCATATGATGTTGCTAAAAAGAACATTATTGTGTGTATTTTGGTAATGAAATGTGTTATGCGGTTTAAGGTTCAAAAAACACATTATTTTTCCACATACTGTACATTATTGTGTTCTCTCCTCTATGCTCCGGCTTTCTGAAACATGTACGATTTTTACAAAGCTCATCGTTCTGAAAAAGCGAGGTGTATGCTTATTGGCCAGCTATCCAGTGCATTGTGATTGGCTGATTACCTCAAGCGTGTGACTGAAATATCACACCCCTTAATATACTGTGATGCGTCTACCGGTGGTTCTAACAAATATGCTTACCTATCAGATTATGCTACCAACACAGATGTTTGTTCTATTCATGGGTTTCACGTGACGTCACACAGTGGTCCCCCCCCAACTTAAACCACCAAACCCCAATTCCGTCAGTCTGCTGATCTGTGCTCTGGGCTTTGATAACAACAAATCACAATGGATTATTTACCAAGAGATGTGGATGTATGGGATTTTTATGATTAAATATTTCTCGTAAGCATAGATGCATTTTTACATTTTAGTATTTTAAAATTTGCGTGCGAGACTGCTGATTTGCAAGAAAACTTTTGTTATGCTCCTCCTAAAGCTAATAAATCAACAATGTTTTTGATCTTTGATCTAAGAACAGTTATGTCAGTCTATTTATGCTGCACTAAAACTTTGACGAACAACACTCCGATCGCAAACAAACAGATGAGGAAGAGGATGATGATGACGGTCCAGCACATACAAGGAGAAAAGTTTGTAGTTTTAGTTTCCACATTCTTATTTTTATGAATGTTATTACTTCAAGGATGTTATAGTGAAGAGGATGTTTGATACTATTAGTAGTATAATTCTAGAAAAACTTTCTTCAATTTAGCATATAAGAGACATACAGGAATACTGAATTTCTCACTAAATGTGACACGTCTTTTAAACCTATGTTTTTGCAGTAACAAGAGAAGTGTCATCACAGAAGAAATGGCAAAAAGTCCCCCCAGACACCTCGTGAACACCAAAGCAGTGGACATCATCTTTATTGTACTTCTCTGACTGGACTAGCACGGATCGTTAGATTCACCGATGAAAAGTGTGTTCAAGTACATGTCTGCACTGACCATGATTATCGCCCTGTAATAAAATGTTGTTCTGCTACATTTGGGGGAATCTTAACTGAAAAGACAAACCTGACCAACAGGAAGCTATGGATGGAATGAATGTGTATTTTTCAAGCATTTTAGTTTATTGTGGCTTTCACTGTTATTTTCTCTGCCCATTGATGACTAGTGAAAAGTGTTTTCTACTAATTTACTTAAAAGTACAGTTAACCCAGAATTTCTGTCATCATTTACATTATTACATAAATTCCCCCTAATTTTTTTTAAACCCCTGACTTTTGTTTTTCTGCAGAGCTCAATGGAAGATACTTTGAACGAATGCTGGTAATCAAAACAAACATGTTTTTTTCACGTGTAGAGGACATGGGAGTAAATTATTTTGATTTTATTTATTGTATTATCTCTTTAAATTAGGATAATACATAACTTTAAATTTCAACATTACTGACACAGCCACTTAATGTGCTAAAATTAAAAATGGGTAAATAACAAGTAAAAAAATAGGCTTTCAAATAGGGCTGGACAATAATTCACTATCAATATGTGTTGAGATATAGATTTTTCTCAATATCGGCTATATGATTTTTTTAAACCCATTTCCGTATTTCGATATACATTACCAGTAGTTTCCCATACATTGGATTATTTTGTGGCGTTTGACTTCATTGTATAAACATGAGAACTGCACGTTTAAAATCAAAAACACGTCGCGGGTGTTTTATATGAATGTATATCTGAAGGGAACCGACTGTATGCAGAAAAGTTTCGATTGCCATTTCATTTTATCTGATAAAGAAGCGTTCATATAAGCAGCACTTGCTTTGATTGCAGCCGTTACTGGAGAAAACCGCTGGTTCTACCCGCACTCACAGCGCCTCCTGCTGGCAGACAATCAGTTTGCATTCAAGTCCGTACCAAGCAACATGTTTTTTCTCCTCTGCAGCAACTCAGAGCATTTTTCATACTCTTTTAATAGTGCTAAGGCATATTTAATCATCTTACACTACGTACAACTTAAAGGTTTTGAAACAGGAATTTTTTTTTTTTTTGTATAATGTTTTTCTTTTAAATAATTATTCTGCTCACCAGCCTGCATTTATTTGATCCAAAGTACAGCAAAAACAGTTTTAATTTTGAATATTTTTACTACTACTTAAACATAACTGCTTTATTTTTAAAATGTAGTTTATTCCTGTGATCGAAGCTGAATTTCAGCATCATTATTCCAGCCTTCCCCCAGTGTCACATGATTCCAGAAATCATTCTAATATGCCAGATTTGCTGATTACAATATTTAAACAGTTCGAGTAAAATTTTTTCAAGATTCTTTGATGAATAGAAGATCCAAAGATCAGCATTTATCTGAATAAAAAGCTTTTTGTAACATTATACACTATTCCATTCAAAGCTTTGAGTCAGTATGATTTCTTTCTTTTTCTTTTTCTTTTTTGGAAACACATTTATAGAAATGTTTATTTAGTAGCCAGGAATGCTTTAAAAATTGATCAAAAGTGATGATAAAGACATTTATAATGTTAAAATTTCTATTTCATATAAATGATGTCCTTCTGAACCTTCTATTCATCAGAGAAACCTGAAAAAAACTCTACTCAGCGGTTTTTCAGCCATATTAATAAATTATATTTTGAGAAGCAAATTCAGAATATAAGAATGATTTCAGAAGGATCATGTGACTGATTGCTAAAAAATATAAGCTTGGAAATCAAAGGAATAAATGATATTGTAAAATATTTCCAAATATAACAAAAATTTTTTTTTCAAGTAGTTAACAAATATTTCAAATGTTACTTTTCTTGCTGTATTTTGGATCGAATAAATGCAGGCCTGGTGAGCAGAAGAGAATTTTTTTAAAACATTTAAAATCGTACTGTTCAAACACATTTGACTGGTAGTGTATATTAGCCTATAGTTTGAAGTTAAAGATATTAATATTAATTAGATAAGTCTGAGAAGATTGAAAAGAGTGAAAGAGTGAAAATCTGATGGTCACAGTATGTGGTTCGGGACCACAAACCAGTCTTAAGTCGGCTGGGGTATATTTGTAGCAAAAGCCAAAAATACATTGTAATGGGTCAGAATTAGACATTTTCTTTTATGGCCCAAAATCATTTGATCGGATATTCAAGTAAAGATCATGTGTTCCCTGAAGATATTTAGTAAATTTCCTACCGTAAATATATCAAAACTTAATTTTTGATTAGTAATATGCATTGCTAAGAATTTTATTTAGACAAATTTAAAGGTGATTTTCTCAATGTTTTTATTTTTTTTCAAATAGTTGTATCTCAGCCGAATATCATCCTTTTCCTAACAGCTTATTTATATTCAGTTTTCGGTTGATGCATAACTTTCAATTTCAAAAAAATGGACCCTTATGACTGGTTTTGTGGTCCAGGGTCACAAATCCTGTTTCTACTCAGGTAACATCGCAGTGTAAGCTACACAGTGAACATTACTACATCACTCTCGTTAGCGTAGTCCATGATCAACAACAAAAATATATCTTGACTTCATATAGTGCTTATTCTCTGAGAGAATTCCAGGTATTTGAGGAGTAAAAGTTATAAAAATAAGTATATGTGCTAATATAAAATGTAAGTAGCCTACATAAAATTGCTAAATAAGTCTATCTATCAGTACTTTTTTACATAAGTACATAAACAATCGAGTACTTTTTGTACTTTCACTTGAGTAAAAAAATTGAAAAAAGTAGTACTTTACCTTTTACTGGAGTAATATTTTATGATACGTATCTGTACTTTTACTCAAGTACTTGATTTGTGGTACTTCGTCCACCACGGATAATTATTAATTGATTAATGTGAAATATCGACTCCTTTACAATCCTTTGCAAATCAGACAATCTCTTGTCAGTGGAAAACTGTAAAAGCCGCGAGATGTGTGATACAACAACAGATGGCGGTACATGACACAAATAATCAAATTTAGCTTGTGATCTAATCAGAAAGACAACACCCTGGCCACTGCTTCAATGCATTACAGGCTCGTGACTCATCAGATCACAAAATGGAATGTAGTGTTTGTACTGCTGGAAAAAAAGAGTTAGCTACTGGAAAAGCTACTTGTTTTTAAAAGTAGCTAAGCTACAGTTGTGCTACTGAAAAAAGTAATTTTACTTTAGTAGTGTCGCTACTTGTAGTTATTCTCTACTACTACTCCCCAACACTGAATGGTCCGGGTGGTGTGACACCTTAATATACAGCTAAATCTTATTATGTACCCAAACCAACAATCACTATAAATTGAAGAACAAAACATTATGAAAACATAAAAACATTCAGAGTCGTTATCCCTGAACTGGGTACTGGAACAATGACACAACTGAAACAAAAAAGGTTTTTTTATATACCAGTAGTTTTGGCCTTGCTCCTGCAGCAACAGCTGTTTGCTGAACGATTTCAAGATGGATGGCTTTGCTCCTCCTCGAGCTGCCGGTGGATAAACTCCTGTCAACACAAACAGATTCAAACAAAGTCAGTGTTTAGCTTAAGTTCCATGTCATTATAAATGTGAGATACTTATAAAAGTCACTCTGTTCAAGGTCATCCTTCTCTTCTTTTACCGTCTCTTCGACGCTTGGTGGCTCCTGCGCTCTTCTTTCCTCCTTTACGCTTAAGTTCCATTTCCTCCTTGTGTCTTTTGTCCGCCTGCTCCTTGCGTCTTTGCGACTCTCATCCTCTGCCCGCTCTTTGCTGCCGTCTCATCTCACGCTCAACCTCCTCGCTGTTGCTGTGCTGGTCAAAGTCAAGAGACTTTTGATCTTTTTATCTTGACTTTTTCATCCCCTTCAATTGTTGACTACTATATTTGAAACTGCCTACTTAATCTATGCATCAAACAGTTCAAATCCCATACTGAATGGCGCTAAAAAGTCCTATACTGTAATGTTGTGTAGTGGACAGTGAACATTCCAGGGCCTAGTTTATGGTGGAGCCCCTTGTCTGACCACAATAGTGTACGAAGGTTTGCTACATTTAAACGGTTTGCTGATTGGATCTTGGTGGACTAACATAAGCAAAACTGTAAACTGATGCAAAACTACACCACACAACATCTTATACTTATTCAAAGAAATAAGTATTCGCAGTGTTAGTGACAGTGATGTGTTAGCGCAAAACATCTTACCCAAACACACCTGTTACTGGACAAATTAATGCAGTATGACAGTTCAATTTCTTTTCCAACTTTTTCGGACTTAATGTGTTCGTAACATTGCCCAAAGTTATCTGGTTTGTGGTTTGGAAAGTGAGAAATTAACTTGTAAAACACTTTTCCCTAACTTTGTAATTGGACTATGCAAAATTAAGTTCCACAGGAGGAAAGAAGGGTGGGCCACACCATGTTCTGTTTCTGATAGTAAACATGCCAAATCACAGCACGTGAAATGGAGAAGCCCACCTTGTTGGAAACCCTTTCAAGTCTCCTTCTCAATTTGGAAAGGGATAAATGTACCTTCCCCGAGACAAAAAAAAAGACACTACTCCCTCTTCTGAGTCTCAGTCCCCGTAAGGAGAAAGACTGGCAACACATACATTCCAGGTTCTAAGTCTCCCCATCCAGAGAGACAATAGCAAATACAAACGTGGCTGATTCTGAGTTCCCGCGAAGGTAAGGGACACTGCAGCATTTCGTCCTTAAAGCGGGCTCTCCTGATTACCGCTAAATCGCCATCACCTGCTTTCAAATGGCGCGGCATTTAATAGACAGAGCCTGTAGTTCACTGACATCTACCAATATCGCGTTCATTATCGAAGGCGATTCATCTGAACGCATATTCTCGGTAGCTTGTCAGTGATCTAACGCTCTGTCATATTAAACCGCTCCATTTGAAACCAGGTGATGGCGATTTAGCTGGAATCCGGGAGCCGCTTTTACTGACGAAATGCGCATGACAATCACATGCAATAGATAGCCCATCCCTATTGCATCCGTACAGCACTTCATATTCATGATTCCTGCTTCCTTTCCCCACTTGGCATTGTTACCTAGGCACACACCATGGGCTGAAGTCAGTGGCCACCCAGAGCTGCTCATTCAATCCACAGAGAATGGTTCCATATCCTTATCCGTCCTCCAGGTTTAGCAATTCTGCGGATCACTGAATTTATCGCAAATCAAGCCAACTAATGGCAATTTTTTCACAAAATCGTCGCAAAGTTTCCAGCAATTGCCCACAGATATTTCCACAGATTTGTGGGCTGACCCTCCCGTGATGTCATAGCAACGCACATTCAGGTAAAATAAAGTGTAGTTTCTTCAGTTCCAAAAATTTTTTTGGGGGAAAAAAAAAAAAAAAACAGCCCCCTTGGTTTTGCGTTTCCTCATCTGATCGATTTACAAGAGCTACATGGGATAAATTAACCGAAAAGCGGAAACGAATCCGCACTTGGCTCTGCAGACGCAGACCATTTATCCTGCTAGGGCCCCGGAGCCACTGGCTGTCTCTCTGATCACGTGGTATCCCGATCTACACAGCGCTGGGAGATAGAGTGAAGAAAGCCAGTCGATAACCCCCCAGAATCTATACATACCTCTGTGAAAGCGGATGTGAGAAGCTATCAAATTCAGGGCAAGAATTCTGTTAAAGCGATATCGAACAACGCCACTGATGTGGATGCCAGGAAAAAACTTGTTCTCAATAAACACAATCACCACCATTCACCATGGCATGTAACAGAGTAAACTACAGGAATACCTTGTGGCCGAAATGGTCTAATTTTTCCGAGTGTTTTTGAATGCGCCACACAACTTTTTCCCAGCACTTCAAAGCTTTAAGTATTTCAGAATATTTGTTTCTCCTTCATAGCTGCGCATTGTATAACCACTCAATTTTCATAATGGAGGAACCAACTTATTTAAAAATAATAAATTACCATTAGAAACGGCTGCAGACTACAGTAACTTCTCAGGCATTTCCACTCCCTAAAAAAATATATTTATTACTGATATTTCAGACATTATGAATGACAGTAATAAAAGTTAACTTTATCTGCATCTAAACTACCCAGACAGCACAAGTACATCTGTAAGACGTCTGCTAAAGATCTGGAAAACATCTGCTGTGTACTCCGATATCGTCTCAAAAGCAGTTTTACATGCATTCTAATAAATGTCTAATTGACATCTGACAGGAAACATCTTAGAGACATATGAGCAAGCACTTTTAAAAGTACATCTTGCATATGTAAATGCAGACATCAAATAGACATCTCTGAGATACACATGTGTGATTGGGGTGAGTGCCTCAAATGTTAGTCTGGAGCCCTACAATGTTTCTTGAAGTCAGAAAAGTCATAACAGTGTTAGAAGAATGTTTTCTGTGGTATATTTTAACTGCAAAACAATAAGAAATGCCACAAATTTTGAGAAAAGCTGCAGCAAATTCATTAATTTAGGCTGCAAAAAATCTGAAAAAAGTTCTCGAAATCCTGGAGGCAATGACTTCTCTAAACCTCTTTGCAAATCATTAAAATCATGTAATGTGACTTCTGCAAAATGGGACGTGCTTGATTTATAGAAGTATATTTATTCATGTTTTGTAAAAGTGTGAAAGAGAACTTGTCCTGCTCCTCAAGAAGATACATGCGCTCAGAGACGGTACAGAACACGGACATGTAAAGTCATCTTTTAGCTCAAGGTGCACACCTAAACGGTCAAATATACACAGAAATGTGTCAAAATGCGGCGCTTAGTGACGTGCAGCTCTTAAAGTGACAGTGGGATACCTTCCTGCTGCGACTTTGTGCTTAATATTAATCAAACAACAAAAGACAAATTCAAAAATCACACACTGCTCTTGAGTGAAGGACTTTTGTAGCTTTAATAAGAAACAAAGTTTAATTCTTACAGTGAAGACTATGCTGTTTTATATGACATTGGGTTATTTATTTCTGTAGTATGCTGTAAACTGCTTGAGACTCGCATAAAATAAACATTAAAGCACAGTTTGTTTCATTCGTATCTTTTTATTCTATTGTATTTATCCTTTGCTTTTTTATTACAGAAAGTTTCAGTCAAGTCAAGTCTGCTTTATTGTTTAATTATTTTCAATAATTTTAAGGACTTTTTGTTTGTTTGTTTGAAATTCCGCTGGCCTCTACAATGTAGATGTCATAGCAACCTTATTTAAAGGAAATACATATTTGACAAGTATCTTTAAATAAATCACTCATTTAATGTTTGTCATATGGCCCCCTCATAATCGTATTTAATAATTGTGATTACAACATTGACCAAAATAATTGTGATTATGATTTTTGCCATAATTGAGCAGCCCTATGTCATAATAAAGTGTAATAGGTTTTTAATAACTTTCTACTTATAACAAAATAACTGAACATTTAAATAATTTTTTTTTTTTTTTACACAGAAAAATGTATCAAGTTAAAAATGTTACACAGATTAATGTGCAAAAGAACTATGAATAACAATAGGCATCACTTTAAAATAAGACCTCATTAGTTAACGTTAGTTAATGCATTCAAATTCACAATGAGCAAAAGCTATATTTGCTACAGAAGTTATTAATCTTTTTAAAAAAAATTTTTTTAACTCAGTTCATGTTAGCTCATTAAATAACACAGTTGCAACTTTTGATTTTAAACAGTGTGTTATTAAATATTGGAATTACCTAAGATTAATGAATGTTAGAAGAATGTTTCATTGGCAGTTTATGTTAACTGAATTAACTAATGAAGCTCTAATGTAACGTTTGACCGAACAATAAAGAATCAAAACACTTTCAAACAATATCTAGGGCATGTTGCAGTCCGATTAAAAGCTAAAAAAAGTCTGAACATACATAGCCTATTAAGTCTAAAATAAGTTAAGTATTTGGGTGCTGTGATGACCACCATCAGTGAATACAAAAATCGAAGGTATTAAACTATTTAAATACACTGTACAAAGAGTGCAGCTGCTTATTTATGGGGTTTCCAGGGGGTAATGGCTGCACAATTTTCTCAGGTTAGCGCCATCTGCTTGTCACGAGAATGAATGTGAGCGTTCATTGCATTGCATCTCTCACGGTCCCCATAATGCGCTTCTCCTCTGTGCGTGTTTACCTCAGAGTGCGCAACGCATCTTCTCACGCAGCAGACATAGAGTTGTTGTGCACTGTAACCATGTGTGTGTTGAAAACTATTCATACAATGCATTCAAAATTGACTGCTATTATTTTGGCAATAAGTATTCGCTGTCTTTTGAAGGCCCACCAATCTCGGCATATTTATTCCTTGTGCTATATCGCATTACCCGGAATGTGTAAAAGTGACTAGCATTTAGTTTTCAACCACTGAAAAAATGGGTATTATACAACACGTCTGAATAAGGGGCCTCATTGAGGTGCCCATATACTCTGGTACTGACTGAGACAGAACATTGAAAAATAAAGATTTCCAACAGAACAGGTTATTAAGAACGAGAATTCTCACAATTATATTGCAATCCTTTTAAGACTTTCTTGAGTTATCGGCACACAAACTTTGGAAAAGCAAAACTTATGGCACTCATACATGGTGTGGCTCACTGAGGAGTTGGTTTAACTGAACCGGAAGCCAACGAGATACCAGTTTTCTAGGTTCAACAGTATTTGTTTCTTCATAAATTTCCTCTTTCTTTAAACGAAAAGAATTATCAACATTTTTGATGCACACAGTGAACCCACATTTGGTTTTTGACCACTGAAAGTGTGTACAATTTATCGATTTACTCCTGGAGCCAATATTTGACATTCCATTGATCCTCTGGGATTGAACCATAAAGGGCCACAATAAAGTTTGGTTAAAAACCAAAATCGGAAAAGAGGCATTAACATATATTTAATACGTTTGAGTTACAGGGCCTGCAAACTTTGGAAGAGAAACACTTCAAAAGTGCTCTTTCCACATTTTTGAATAGTCCCCCCCCCCCACCCATCGGCACTTAAATGAAACAAAGACTGCCTTAATATCAGCAGATTTTACGAACAGTCCTACCAATCTCTCTCTGTTCAAACGAAACCATGATTTTGACCCACCTTGTAATTTGGCTCTTTATCTCAGGTGAAAATGGCCATTTTGACCCACCCCCCTCCCAGGCAATTCAGGGGGGACCTTTAAAGCCCTTTCACGTGAGCACAGCATGCGTATTAAACCTGCATGGTTTTAAAAAACATCTGGAGCTCACCATCTGCCCTTTAAACACAAAGGCTCTCCAGATGTAGGGCTGAAAGAATGGGAAAGTTATCAATGGGTCCTGCTACTGCCACTGCATATGGCGATACCGTGCTGTGAGTATTTTACGACACTGCTGCTGCTCCACCAAATAGCAGCATATCAAATTAATCCGTTTAGCAGATCTATACAGGTGGAGCTGGGGAAGGTGGAGGGGTTTCAGAGAAACTCTCAAAGCACGCTGTGGCTTGGCCGGAATCTCAAGTGAATGCTAGCCAGCCATAAAAATGCAGTAAGCTCATTGGCTGCATATGCAGCATGAACCAATAGAGGCTTGTGCCAAATCCTTTAACTCTATGAATATCATCACTTACGTTAACAACAAACCCAGCAACCTCTCGCGCCATCTAGAGTGCTCAGGACTTGAAAGTCAACCCCTGACCTGCCATACCAAGACCACAGGGAGACGCCAAAGGACTGCATACACAGATCCATGCAGAATAAACTAAACACACATCAAAATACAAATGAAAACATTAAATCATTCTGAATGGTAGTAACTCAGCGATCGGAAGGCAGGTCCATGTCATTCAGTGAATAGTTCCTCTCACGAATAAGCGAATTTGAAGTGTTTGAGGCCTATATGTACATAACTGATCCTCAGAAAACTTCTTTCCAAAACACAATTTCTTCATTCCAAGCCTAGCATCTTTTATAAAAAACTTGCTATACATTAATTTTGACAACTACACGAATATACAGAACTGTGTTCAAGCGAAGAATATGATGTTATAGCCTATCCATGCTCCAACAGTGCAGATTAGGTTTGTTTTGCACATCAATAATAAAGGACACATGCGCACCTAGTGTATGACTCCTATGTGTCACTATAATAGTCTTTACTGGGCGCCGCTAGGGGCTAGCACCTCCATACATTTAAAAACATAAATTAAACATTAAATTAAAATAAAAACATTTTGACTCACATGGATAACTTGGTGAAATGCAATTACATATGACATGATTTGCAGTCATTCAAAATGTCATAGCCATTAAAAAATGGATCGGTTTCTTGTGCCAAAAGCCTGCCCCCGAATAAAGATTTTTTTACTAGTCAACTAGTCCGCACAGTTATTTTTTTATTTTAAGTTCTTTCCGTAGGGAAAAAAAAATGCAAGGGGTTGATCCATGTCATACAGTAAAGAGTGATCAGACTCCCAAACACTTGAAATGAGCCTATAGTTGATTGTATTATTCATATAAAAAAAACAATCTATTCTGGACGCCGTTACAGAGGACTACAAGACTACAGAAGCACACTGTGTGAACGTGAGTAGCCTACCATAACCATACAATTTTCACCTCCCTAGTGATGCAAAAGCATATTCACTACATGTGCTTACCTAGCATAATGATCATTAACATTTAAACTTAAGCATTCACTTTAATCAAAATCAGCCAATACAGACATATTAAAAATCAACTGAATCAATAACCACACAAAAAATGAACTCAATATTATTAACAGAATTCCTCCAAAAAAAGTTATTGTCACACAGTACACAAAGCAACTAGCAAACACCCTAACAATTCCATTTTCTCCAAAAGTCAAAAACACATCAGTTTCACATTGTTCATGCAGAAAAAGTATCAGAAAATAGGAAAGTAAAAGTAGAAGCAATAATCACAATATTTATTTTGTATGCCCAACCTCCTCAAGTCGTCGTCTTTGGCTCCTTCTGCTGTTCAATGCGTTTACTGTCTCTCAGCCAACAATTGGCCAGCTTATACTCCTCCTGTTCTCTGAGTTGCTGTTCCTGGAGTAGCTGTTGTCTCCTCAGTGCCTCTGATCGCTCCTATATTCCTCTTGCTGCAGACGAATGAAAGTCACGTCGCAGAGTAGATTCACCAGGCACGTTCACTATAGAACTGAAGGGACACAGCAGTAAAGTTCCTTGCACAGTCCTGAAATTTTTGTATGCATTTTGCAAAATGACTTGCTATGGATGAGAAAAACATAAAATCAAAAACTGGTCTAAATAACTTTTTTATGATGGAAAACAAAGTTTCAGAGGCAGTGTTGTGTACATGATTGGGACACAAACGTGAGGTCATATTTATTTTTTTCAACGGACAAAACTTTTGGATGAAAAATTCAGATTCAGTGTGAAATGACCTTAAGACTTGCGACAAACCCACCCATGAATACACTGAAAGTTCCAAGATGCATCTGAAGCAAAGTATTTGTTATTCTGGAACAAAAAAAATTTTTTGGCAAGTTTTATACCTGGTGTCCTCCTTCCTGTTCTATCTGTGTGGCTCTTCTTCTTCTTCTTCTTCACTTCCCACTGTACTCATATTCCTGTCTCCATCTGAAAGGAGAAAGAAGAAATATTAAAATAAAAATCTTATTAGCTTTAAAAAAAAAATAATTCATATAGCAAAATACTTCAAACCTCAGCTTTACAAAGTGAAATAAAAACACTACAAAAATCCAGAATTACACAGGGAGTTGGGCAAACCTTTATATTGTATTTTGTAACTAACAGTATACAGGTGCATCTCAATAAATTAGAATGTCGTGGAAAAAAAAAGTGCGATTTTATTTCAGTATTCAACTCAAATTGGTGAAACTGTGTATTGAATTTAAATCAATGCCCACAGACTGAAGTAGTTTTAATAAGTCTTGGGTTCTTTTAATAGTGATGAGTTGGCTCACACAAAAGCAAATGCCACAAAAAAATACAAAAACCACCAATTCACTAATCTCAACACAAAACTTAAAGACGGTGAAATGCCAATCAGCTAATCAAACTCAAAACACCTGCAAGGGTTTCCTGAGACCTTCAAAAAATGGTCGCCTCAGTTTGGTTTTTCACTAGGACTACACCATCATGGGGAAGACTGCTGATCTGACCAGTTGTCCGAAAGACAATCATTGGACACCTTTGCCACCAAGAAGCCACAAACATTCAATGCCAAAGAAGCTGGCTGTTCACAGAGTGCTGTATATCCAAGCATGTTAACAGACAAAGTTGAGTGGAAGGAAAAAACGTGTGGAAGAAAAAGATGCACAACCAAACTGAGAGAAACCGCAGCCTATATCCCTGAGGATTGTCAAGCAGAATTTGATGTCAAGAATTTGAGAGACACGTTCACAAGGAATGGCCTGAGGCTGTGAGAGATCAAGGCATCAAAAAGCCACCACACACAGATGTGTCAAGTAATTTGGCTACAGTTGTCCATATTCCTCTTGTTAAGATACTCCTGAACCAAAACAAACAAACATCAGAGGCATCTGACCTGGGCCTAAGGAGAAGAAGAACTGGACTGTTTTGCCCAGTGGTCCAAAGTCATTTTCAAGATGAGAGCAAGTTTTGTATTTTATTTGGAAACCAAGGTTCTAGAGTCTGGAGGTGAGGGTTGAAAAGCTCATAGCCCAAGTTGCTTGAAGTCCAGTGTTAAGTTTTCAAAGTCTGTGATGATTTGGGTTGCAATTGTCATCTGCTGGTGTTGTGTCCCATTGGTTTTTTGAAAAGGTTGTCAATGCAAACGTTTACCAAGAACTTTTTGGAGCACTTCATGCTTCCTTCCTGCTGACCCAGCTTTTTGAAGATGCTATGATTTACATTTTTTTCTGCAGCAGGATTTGCCCACCCCTCTCATGCCCACACTGCCAAAAAGCAACCAAAAAGTAAATGACGATGGTGGTTGGTGTGCTTGACTGGCCAGCAAACTCACCAGACCTGAACCCCAAAGAGAACCTTTGGGGTTATTGTTCAAGAGGAAAATTAGAAACACAATAACAAGAAGACCAAAAAATACAGATGAGCTGAAGGCCACTGTCAAAGAAACCTGGGCTTCCATACCTCCTCCAGCACGGCCACAAACTGATCACCTCCAATAGCCACACCGAATTCAGGCAGTAATTAAAGCAAAATGTCAAGTATTGAGTGTACAGTAAATGAACACTTTCCAGAAGTCCAACAATTCAATAAAAGTTATTTTTTTATTTTTTATTTTTTATTGGGTCTTATGAAGTATTCTAAACTTGTTGAGAAAGGTGAATTGGTGGGTTTTTGTTTAATGTGAGGCCAAAAATCACCACAATTAAAAGAACCAAAGATTTAAACTACTTCAAGACGGTGGCATTATGTGCATTTATTTTATTTAATACACCGAGTTTCACAAATGAGTTGAATTACTGAAATAAATTAACTCTTTCCACGACATTCTCATTTATTTGAGATGCACCTGTAATGCAGTGGGACTGGTATTGTCCCCTATGTGTTTTTTACAACTAATATTATAAATTGGTTGCCCAAATTGATATGTTCTAGTGCACTAAATTGCGTGACTGGTTTCTTCTGTGCCTACAGGAAAAGGAATTTGGCTTCAGCACCAAATCCTCTCCCCCGTTAACCTGCTACACCCCTCCCCCTTTTTTCGTCCCTGGCCCCCCCGCCTAAGAAAATGACTGCTGTCAAGAGTTCTGCGGCAAGAGTTCTGGCATGCAGGTATGAACAGCAAAAGAACATCTGGGTTTTAATTAACCCTAGGACAGAAAAATTACTGACAAAAGTAAATCAAAAGTAAGAAAGTTCAAAACTTGTGATTATTGGATGGCAGACACTACATATAATGTTTAGTGAATGTTTTTTTTTTTTTTTTTTTTTTTTTTATAATGTTTAGTGAAGTTGTTCACACATCATATGAAAACGTCTGCACAGAACAGACTTTGTACACAGTTTTGGGATTTAAGTCACAATTTATCTGGGTTCGTCAAATGGCAAACGCGTCAAAGCTGCAGTCCATAAGTTTTGCCTCTTTGGTGTCGCCATCTACTCTGTTTGAAAAAACCTGGAATTGCGGTACTTGCAGAATTATCTTCTTGCATGGGTTGTACTCTGGCATGGTTCCAGCGCGCCGTGATGAATCTAACATGTTTTGAGGTGTCGATGTGGGGCAGTCAGGACTGTACCGTTGTGAATCCTATACTTAGTAATCACTGATTCTAAGCCTTCATCTTGGAATATATGATCTGATATTTAAAGGCTCCTGTAATAGGAAACTTTTATTATGAAACCTCCCATCGTTACAGTACTAACGTTGGGGGGGGGGGGGTGTGTAGTTTGATGAGCTAGCCGCTGTTTGCTGTTGTTCGTGTGATTGCAAAGATGATGCTTCCAGTTTGTTCGTGGGGATTGTTGCAGATGTAATATCAAGGTGTTAGTCACTTGACCACATAAGTCGTAGTTAGCCTATTTATTTATATTTGTGTTATAGTGGTCGCTACCAGTGTTATATGGGTTTGGTTCATATGAACATCCCCAGACAATGGCCCATAACGATCATTCTTTAGTGTTCAGATCTGGAATATGATTCAACGTTTGATTATTTATTCTTTTATCAAGATGTAAATCAGAGTTATGATGTTTTAATGACATGATGTTGTTCTGTTAAAGGCTTAGTTCACCCAACAATTAAATGTTATGTCATTAATGACTCACCCTCATGTCGTTCCAAACCCGTAAGACCCTTCCGTTCATCTTCGGAACACAGTTACTAAGATATTTTAGATTTAGTACGAGAGCTTTCTGATCCTCCATTGAAAAAAATGTATGTACGGTCTACTGTCCAGGTCCATAAAGGTAATAAAAACATCATACAAAGTAGTCCATGTGACATCAAAGGGTCAGTTAGAATTTATTGAAGCATCGAACAATACATTTAGGTCCACAAAATAACAAAATTACGAACGACTTTATTCAGCATTGTATTCTCTGACCGGGTCTGTTGTGAGTGCCATTCACAACACTGCAGTGACCCGCTTGGCATGTGTTATCTTTGTTATATTGGGCGCAGCCTCACAGACAAACGGAGGGTCTTATAGGTTGGGAATAACATGAGGGTGAGGTCCTTAATGACAATTTTAATCACCCCTTTGGGAAAGCTAACCCTTTAATGAAGCTGCCTACAATTACCAAAGAGTGATTAGTGTTTGCATTATGTAAAAGTTACTCATATGCACCACGAGTTCGCTATAGGGCATATATGGCGAGCTTTATGTTCATAGGTTATGTAGGGGACAAATGATCAGCTCATGACCAGTGTTGGGCAAGTTACTTTCGAAAAGATGTATGCGGGATTGAGTTCTTATTCAGAGACCGGTTCTGTTTTTTTTTTTTTGTGAGAAAAGAGACCGGGAACTTCGAGCATTTCTTCTAAATTTTTCGGGCGTTCCGAAAATGGTTCCTGGTGGGATGGTTCCGGAACGGGCGCAAACGGGGGTTCTGAGCAGCACCCTATTTTGCGCTGTTGAATCACTGATGAATTACTGGCGCTAATTTAACTCTGTAAAGGCTGTCACAACCCAAATAACAGTAAACTCCGCACTGCCGGCTCTTTACTTCCTGAGCACATATGGTTCCCACTGAACGCAGCACTCTACTCCACGAGACTCGCCTCGTGGCTTTAAATGCTCAAAAACCCGTTTCCCTCGTTTTTTTTTGGACTGTACCTGAACCCAAACAACAAAACAAGTCAGCGCGCAGCAACCGGTCGCCCACTAAATAACATATTACTTTTGACCCATATTGTTATCTAGTAAGTTTACAATATGACTTCACTTTCAACTAACCACTAATATAATAGACCTGCTATTGTTATGTAGGCATTAAGTTAGATGTATTTTTTTAGGGTACAGGATCATTCATAGTGGATAAAGTTGATACAAAATTATTTAGGTTTTCCTCCAACTGCATTTTAAAAATGTTTAAATACCAGTGGAAAACGGCACTCATTGTAATCACGACCCTCCAAACTCCTGACTGCATTATTATTTGTAAAATAGGGGGTGTGTGTATACATGGTTATAAGTATAACAGTTTATATTTCATTAATTTAGGGAAATTAACAAGTGTCTTAGCCCTCAAGGGAAAAACACACAAAAAATCCTATTCCTGCTTGAAAAGCAAAATGTTATTAATGGTGTAAAAAACATCAACTTTGAAGCACATGCTGATTGATGGACTAGTATTACTTAACATTACTTACTACCTTCCAGCAACACAACATTCAATGAAGGTAAAATAGTAAAAAACATAAACAGTTCATTTAAATGGAAACTGAATCGGAACCTGAAAATTTGTATACTGTAATGTATGTTGAATTTTGACATAGCCAAACTTTAAATTTAGTTCCCAACCCTACTCTCGCGGGAGCAGGTCTCTCATCCACTGCCACTTGACTTGACAATGCGTGTGCTATATCCTTTTTAAAAATCTCTAGATTATAAAACATTGCATTCTGTCAGCAATCTAACACGGTAGTAACATATAGAGACCTTGGCTTGTAACTATACTCTAATTACTTTTTTTTTTTAATTATAGCACGTTAAATTACTCTGTTACTAAAAAAAGTAATCAAATTACAGTAACGCATTACTTGGTAATGCGTTACTGCCCAACACTGCGCCTGAACTTGTAGTTTTCTGTGTGACACATGCGGCGGGGACAGGGATATTCCCCGACGATTTATAAAGTGATTTTCTGCACGGTTCTGGCGTACACAGTGTTAAAATCTGAAAAATGCTTTTTGCGTATGCACAATCTAGCTTGTGTGCTACGACCCTTTAAGATGATCTGACGGAGAGTTTTATAAAACTATAAAAACAGAACCCCTGTCTGTCACTTGAAGCAAACAGCCACCCTTTTTTAAAAAGCTGTGCTAAAAGAGAGCTGCTGGGGGCCAGTTAATAAGCCACTGCTGTAGCCTATCCCAACTTAGGCGTGTTTTATCTCCCTTTATTTTTAATTTGTATAATATACTGTTTGAATGACAGTTTGGTAAATCTGTGCAGGCGATCAACCTGATATCCATAATGCACTGCTTCATGAAAAGTAGTTGGTACATTATCAGTGCAGCGGAAGATGTTCAAAACTAAGAGCGCACATATGTTTTACGTCTCTATGATGATGTGGTGGAGTATACCAGAAGGATGTGAGCTAGCCTCCACGTGTACAGGGTATGGTTTTCTTTCACTTAACACTCCTCAAGCGCTGAAAGTGAACACTATGCTGATTTGGCCTCCACCCCCTCCCCTTTAGCGGTTGTAATTACATCAGCAGATTCGGCACATTCCGCGAAGAGAATCGGAGAGTTTCAACTTCAGTAAAAGATTTTATAGTATGACAGCTGTGAAATTACAAACAAAAAGAAAATACAGCATTCTGAAACACAAACTGAAATGACTTGTGAATTTTATTAACTTATCCCTTTTCACCTCAAAATTTGTGGGGAAGCTGTGCCGCCCCTGCTGCCCCGACGACCGCCACTGTATCTTTAGTTTAGTTTATTTCTTTATTGTACTTATGTTTTGCATAATATCCTACACCTTTGATTGCACATCTGTGACCCTTCTCAGCTTATACACCAGTACTGAAGCTAATCACCTGTCTACTCATTAGTGGTGCTCTGACGCGAAACCCATGAGGGTTTACGCATCCATTTCATCCTGATCATAACCTAAAGTCCCAAAGTTCTCTCAAACATGTCCCCAAATAAGAATTTTCATTGTATATGGTCGATCTGAACAAGTAACAAGTCAATCACAATGGTGATCAATCTAACAATCGATTACCTCATATCACATCAAAACCTGCAAATTAATACTTCTTGTTTAGATTGTGTTTCTCAGATTATTAATGAAAGCACAACATCAGCATTATACCATCTATGAGTATAGTAGTGTATTAGCGTGTGAATTTCAATTTCTGACATGTTCTAATCTCTAATTGTCATACCAATATCGAATTCATAATTAGAAATTCTGTTAAACCCCAAAAAGAAAAGGTAGTCCCCTTCAACTGGTGTTTCTTTAAAATACAGTATTGTAGTGTGTTTGTGGTTGACTTACCTGTTTACTTAAACATGTATTTTGTTGTTAACAGGCAAAAGAGAAAAGTGTTGCAAATAACAGTGCTTGACTGTTGTGTGTTTTAGACCACACAGATTATGTTAACTTGCATCCGAGAAACACTTGTAATGCTGTTTTTACTCATTAAAACTGTGATGACCGTGTTAACTGATTAACAATTATTAATTATTTTGTTTACACTTTGTATTATTTATATAGTAATGTGTAATGTGTTTTCTAAAGTGTGTGTTGTGTTGCTCTTTTTCCTGCAGTTTCACAAGAGAGGCAAAAGAGAAAAGTGTTGCCAGATAACAGTGCTTGTCTGTGTTGTGTGTTTTTACTGCAATTCAATTAACTTTGGCACTACCAGATTTTGTGTTTCAGAAAGTCCTTTTATTATTAACATCAAAAATAACACAAAGCAGCAAAGAACAACCACTACACTTGTCAGTGAACTATGCTCCCCGAGGAGCAAGAAAAGCCATTTTACATTAACCAGGAGACGGAGTGATTATTAAATGCTCACAGTAGCGCGGAGGGGGGAAATGTGGTGTGGCCACTCCACTCCACCATGTGTTAATTTCGTTAACGAAGACGACGACAGAACATATTCGTATTAACGAGCATTGTTTTCTGCTGACAAGAGATGGAGACGTTGACGAGCACTAAAAATAATATCTGCTGGCAGAAATTAATGAGCCGAAGAAAATTTAATGCCCCTGGCGTTGTTTCGTTAACATAGACACGAGAGACTGGACTATAAAATGTCATATTGAGGACTACCAGACATTCAAATGCATCCTATAGTCTTTTTTGTCCTTTTCAAAGGGGGGGATGTGCGTCCCTGTCATTGGATTGCGATCAGATAAGGGGTGTTTGCATATCTAGTCAG